>NW_009635179.1:0-43994 GCF_000690535.1 Cariama cristata
GGGAGGCAGAGAGAGGGCTGGCCCTCTGATCCCCGAGCTTTATACCCCGAGCAATCACGTGGGTGGGATGGAACACCTCATTGGTCGGTCCTGAGTCACGTGTGCCCGCTGCAACTTCCTGGGGGTGAGACCCCTCCCCCGCCTGCCCCACGCGGGGCCCCGGAGAGCCCGCAGGGAGCACGCACGGCCGCGCAGAGCGGCCTGTGACACCGCAGCGGGCACTGCCTGGAGCCTGTAGTCGGCTCCAGACAGGGCACTTAGTAAGAAAACTTAACTGAGGAAAAGAAAAATAAAGTCTACTGAAAGCAGAAATAGTTCTGTTTCAGCCAAACCAGGACAAAAATGAAGGTGGGTTTTGTTAGTTTTTATAAAAAAAACAACAGGAAGCTTGGTAATTTGAGTTGATATTACTATTCTTGATCCTGTCATCCTATTTGCATTATGTGGACATCTGTAATCTTGAGGTTATGCACCATTAATCCCTTGGCAACAAAAGACCTAATTCAGTTTCTAGCAAGCAACACCAGAGATAATTGAACTTTCATAACTGAGGCAGCAGAGCTCCAGGTGTGAGACCCTCATAGACAGTAACCTAGCAGAGATTTGGGACAAGAACAATACATGATGCTGACAGACTTTTGTTTGTCACAGTTAAAAATATGTTTCTGCAAGGTTACAACCAGGTAGTACAGACTGAGTATATTGTATCTCACAGCATTTTTTCCCCTTCAGAGAACTATTCTTGAAGATTTTATGTAACTGAGTTATTTTCTAGCTTTTGCTTTTGCTTGTTCATAGTTCCATGCCTTCAGGGTTCACAGGGTTGTCAAATACAATAATCTTTTAAAATAAGGAATGTATTTATGTGAATCTATCTTTCTTTCAATGTTCCTTAGGGGAAGAATGCAATGGACCTTTATGTGAAACTGTTTCAACTGCAGAATCAGAGGTCCCAAGCAGCTCTGAGGTAAGGTACAGTACCCATGGTGTTAACATACTACTGGTAGGAAGAAAGAGGAACAGTTGCTGTGAAAGAGAGTATTAGTTTTAAAAGTAGTATTTCTTTTAGATTGTCATACATCTTTTTTATCCACGTAAACGCTTTCTTCCTCTAGTGCTTTGGAGGAGCAAAACCATGAATGTAACACTGATACTTCCTGAGTCTTGTAAGAGACTTGCCAGTGTCAGTGCTATGACACAGTAGTAGTAGAAAACAGTATGGGCTTAACAGTGTTCCCAGTATCAGTCTTGAAATGAGAATCACACGGTTGCTTAATGTTTTGGCAATTGGAAAAACATAATGCTTCTGCACAAACCCAACACTTTGTTTTATGCTGCGTATTATATTGCTGGCTTGCTAGGGAGATCAAAGCTCACTTGCTTTCCTCTGCTCTAGGAGCTTTTTGACAGTGCAGCAAGACTTACGAGAAAGCAAATGAAGATTGGAGTTATAAGAATACCTCTTCCTTTCAACATGTGCCATATGAAAAGCATCATCAGCTATTTGTTTTTTTCACAGCACCTCATTGCTTAATAAATACAGTACACAATATCTTACATAGATAGCGGTGTGTGGTTACCATTCAGTTAAGAAACAGATTTAAAAAGAATGTTGAAAATACACATTATTGAAATCTGTATTTTATTTTAATTTCTATTGTCTGATGTCTTTATTATGGTTATTACATGCTTGGAGGAAGATAGGAAGAGTTTTAGATAGGAAAATAAACAGTTGTTCTGTTGAAGTAGTCTCATACTGGCCGTGAGCAGTTACCAGTAATTATGTCTATTGAATTGAGTGTTGGAAAACTGTAGCTGTTCTGCTGAACTTCTTAAGAGTAAAACATGTCCTCACTTACCTCTAAGAGGCAAATTTGGAGATGGCCATGTGAAGACAAAACTCGGAAGTGCTTCCTAGATTACACAAGTCTTAGCTTGCTAGCGCATGCAACCATATCATCTAAATGGTTTCATAAATCTACCGGTTTTATCTTTAAAATTGTTAGTATGTTCACCCTGCTACTTTCTGAATCTATTGTAGGAGTTCTAATCTTTTTTTCCAGGATAATTTTCAATGAACAGCCATATCAAATACTTCCCTGAACCCTGGGCAGATAGGATCTCCAATTATATCATATGAATCATCATACCATGATAAGCATCAGAGTCTAAAGCTCATTCTTAGTTCCTTTTGAGTGTCTTTGAGTAGATGGAGATGACCTATTTCACCAAAGCTTGAAAGAATTTGGTTCATGAGGACGTAGGAACAGGCAGGAAACATGGGAGAAAGGGTGTGACACATGTCATATGTAGAGACATGGGATTTAAACCTTGTTTGAAAGATGTAAGGTTCATGATGGGATGGGAGAGGAGGCTTTGATCTTCAGCACTTCCTTGTCTGGGAGGTAGTCTACTTATCAGTAATATATCTGGTTACCCTTTGATAAATCTCTCGTTGGTAACTTCATACTGCCTTTTCTATTGTTTTCTACTTTTGCATGTTCCTTACATAATTATTTTTCTTCATAATTTGTTCTTAAATATCACAAAGCATTGTCATATTAGCAATATTAATCTGTAGTTGACTTGATGGCTCAGGTTTTTTGTTTTGTTATTTTCCTCTCTCCCTCTAGGAAGAGAGGGCTTATTTGGCTTTAGGTAGTTTGTTTTTCCAGATCAGCTGGTTATCTGATGTTTGCTTGCATTTAAGTTAGTACTTTTCTGTGCTTTGCATTATCCTACCCTATGTCCCCTAATACAGTCTCATTTATCTGATTTTTGCTTACTATGCATTAGCCAGACATAAAGTTACAGAGTTACTCTTAATCTTCTTGCACAGTTTCACACTCTTATCAGCCGTGACAGGCTTAGTTCTTGATGATTAATGTCCTAGATATTCAGGTTAAGTCTATCCTTAAAGTTTTTCCATGAATTCATTCCAACAGTAAGATAACCCTGATATTTTTTTTCATATAATGCTAATCCTTCATCTTCATGTGTTCTCACAACTTCAGTTTTCTTCTCTGTAAAATGGAAGAATTTCTTTTCTCTCAGTTCTCTGCTAGGCAGCCTTTTGTCATCCTTGTTGTGTTCCCATAGGAACTGAGCAGGGTCATCTATCCCAGCGTGAGAGACGAGCCATGGTTTCTCCTCTTTTGACCAAGACCCTTCCGAGCTCAGGTTGACACGCTTTGTCTTATTTTGACAGATAGCACATTTCTCCATTTTATGATTTTAATCCAGTGATAGGTTGGTAATTTTCATGTTACTTAACCATGTACTTAACTGCAGTTGGAAAATATTGACACTTGGAAGTCTTAGAACAATTTAATTCCAGCAATTTTAAAACAGAAATGGAATTCATTCATAAAAGGACCATTGTGAAAGATTTAAATGAATTTATGTTCATTGTGCTTGGGCTGCCTTTTCTTTTGGAACAGATGAAACTTAACATACAGTAACAGTATGCTTCTACTCAGCAGTAGGGAGAAAAAGCTGTGGCCTTATCATTGATTTAGTAACTGAGGAAGCAACAAAAGAAATCTAGATTCAAATGTGGAGAGCAGAAAACGTTACCTATCCATAATTCAGTGATGTTTTTCTTTTGTAATCTGTGAAGGAATATGTCATTTGGACATAAGGAATGATGCAAGTAAAACAAAAATGAAGCCTGCCAACATATATACAAAAGTCAGATGAAGTCCAGAACTCAAAAAGCAATTGATTCTCCAACCATTGGTGCAACTGGCCCTTCATGGTTTTGCATTTGTGCTCAAATCCACTGCTGCTTGCCTATATTACTGTTTTTTCTTCTTGTTTTTTTTTATATGCTGCTTGTTGAGTCTCCTTATTTTTCTTCTTTTAATCTCCCACAAGGACAAAAGAAACAAGATTGCTTGGAGTTCAACAGCTTTTCACATTTCAAGCCTTATAGCATTGAATCATTTCTAGATGCTTTGTCATGCAGAGAGGCAAGGAGATGTTTTCAGCAAACAGCAGACTGGAGAAGAGGGGAAAAAAAAGGATCTGATAGGGGTATTTTCAAGTAGGTGCTGCAATGGGAACTCCTTCAAATTATGTCTTTAAGTCAGTAATTCACAGGCAGCCACTTCTGTTAGGGGTGGGCAACTGTCCTAATTGAGTCTCTATGTAGCATCTACCTGGATCAGTCTTTATGATGGAGTTCCTCTTTTAAGAAATAGACAAATGCCTCTGAAAGTCCTTTCAAGCAAATTGGAAAATGAATGAAATAAAACGTGAGAGTCTATTTTTCTTCTGTGCTTTGTATTTATGCAGAGAAAGGGCTAGAAAAACATATGATGGCACAATTCTGTTTTGATAACATGGTGCAGCTCTGTTCAGTGATTATAATTAGTTGTTCAGGTTACAAAGTAAATGAGGATGAGGCCACTGACAAAATAGAGTTCCTATTCTTGAGAGGAAGGAAGGTCAGTTAAATAATTCGAGATTGGAAGAAAGGTTAAAAAACGGAATTTGTATTAAATTTCCTGATAGTAACACTTTAGGCCATTCAAGTGGGATAGTACAGATTTTGTGAAAGCTTGAACAGCTAGTTTGTACTTTATTGACATCTGTAAGAGGTATATACAGAGGAATACTTGTCTGTCTGCTATTCCAATTAAGAAGTACAAAGTAAATTAAAATGTTTGCTTTCTGTCTATGTGGACCCTGAATTTCTCACCATTATAAAAGGCAGGTAGCTGCACTACTCTCTGGTTAAAGCTGTAGGATTGTGCCCTATTCAGCTGTGAGAAGGCAGGAATTAATTTTGCACAGTTATATATTAAATTTTCACCTTTCCTGTTAATTTGATACCAGTGACATACTCACTAAAAATTCCTGTTAATCAGGATTTTCCATGTTGTAACTTGATTGTGAGAAAATCTGAGAACAAACTGTCTATATTTAAGCCAGGTTAGCAGAAGTAAATTGGAAGAGCTCCATCAAATGTGTTAAAACAACACATTTTACCAAAATTAGGCGTATGACACAGATTTTTTTTTTTTGAGCAGCAGGTGTGCACATGTTCCAAATGAATTGATTATTTTCTTTTTTCCTGAAGAAATGCCGTACATTACTTCTCATCCTTATTCATTTTTCAGTTCAGACCAGTGGGGTTTAAAGTAGAGAGAAACATAAAATATCATATTGTGAAGACATACCAAATCAGTCTCAAAATCTAGAAGGAAATACAAAAAGACTTCTTTCAAGTGCAACTATAAAACACAATCTGAGGATATTTTGGGGAGAGTGTGCATTAAAGACCTATGAAGGTGGATTCCAAAGTTCGAAGGACCAGCCCAACACTGCTGCCACCGCTGCCAACCTTCTTTATTCTTGGTTTTTGTCTCAACACAGACTATTTGACTGTTTCTGAAAACACTGGTTGGTTCTTGTTTTAGGGGTGATGTGTTATCAAGATTGGAGCTGCTTTGTGCTGTACATAAATTTTGGCATATAATGAAAAAGTGATGTCTCTTTACAAGAGGTCTTACACTTTGAATGTGCAGGAGAAGGCTTGATTGCCAGTTTTACAATACTTAACCCCCATGACTTGAGCTAATTAATTTCAGTTGTACTGAGAGCAGGACAAATTCCCTAGATTAACAGGAAAGCATTTCACAAAATGCATAGGAATGTACAAAGGACTCTGCCAGCTGCATGTCTTCATCGCACGGTTTAGTGTTTTACTAAATGTATTAAAATTTTATCTCAGAGCGAAGCAGTGTGGGCAGCATAAGAGGACCAGTGGGTGGCTAAAACCCATATTTACATCTAATTGTGGAGGAGGTGGGAGGCTGTGGGTGGGAGGGGTACGGGATGGAGAGGGAGGAAGAAGAGCAGATGGAAGGGTGCAAGCTTGGTGGGGAGAGATGAGGAGCTATAGGGCAGCAATGAAAAGCAAGGCTGCACTTTCACTGATGTCAGATTTGTACAGTACTTTGCATGGCAGATATTTTCAGTGTATAATTGGAGAACATCTTCCCACTTAAGTGTCTCAGCCCTTAGTTCTCTACAAATAGTGCAGATTTTTCCAGTAGCGTGAGTGAAGTGAGGATTAGACTTTTAAACCCAGTTCAGACTATCTTAGGGTAAGAGCACAGTGCAGCTATTTATATTTGCCTTGTTTCTCATGTGGATTCCTTGCCAAAAACCTGATTGATCTTTCTGTGTTTATTTAACTGAATTCTGAAAAGGACAGTTTTATGTTATTTAGGTAAGCAAACACTCAGAGATGACATCATTAAGAAAGAATGTAAAGATGTGTGTAGATATTACTTGCAATGTAAACAGGAACAAAAATAGTGTGTTTGTTTTGCAAAATTACAGGAATGGATCTCAGTGGTTTCTCTGAAGTAAAGTTGTAAAAAAAAAAGTGAAAATATTCATTTCCAATTAAAAAAAAATCATAGTACTTTATGAAAATTGGATTTTAGGAAATATACTTTTTGAAATATTACAACTCTAAACCAATAAATGATGATACAATAAAGAAATGAAGTTAGTATTCTGTTGAATGTTAATTTAATTCTGTGGAGAAGGTCATATTTTTGTAATGCACTTACCCTGTTTGGTTGCACTGTTTAAACCCATATATGATTTGTTTTCAGAAGCAAAACAAAAGAATGTGAGAAATCATTGACTAGCAGAATAAGATATTGCAAACTGTTTTTCATTCCAATAGCAAAACCTGATCTCAAAATCCCTTGCTCGTGCAATCACATGGCTGTCGGCCAGGACCCCCGGTAGCTTATGGACATGTCTTTGTAGGATAGCTGTGCTCTGCAGAGTCCTCTGCTGTTGGCCTTCCTGTCATCCCTGTGTGGAGTCTGGCCAGAGGACGTTGCAGCACCCTCCAGGCCCACATACAGGAAAATAATGAGCACCCAGATCTTGTACAATTAAAATCAGAGTAAGACCTCACCAGGCGTAGGTCAGAACTGGAAGCTGGGAAGCCCTCACTAGTCTCATTAGCCGTTAACAACTACAATTACCCGTACCAATTTGCCTTGTCTACACTATGAGATTAATGATTTGTCTCCTTGCATTTGTTTTCATTCAGAGCACATGGTGTAATTTCAGTTTGTATTAAAAAATGGCTAAGTAAGGGGCATCACCTTTGTTCTGAATGCAAGCGCAGCCGTCTATGCTATGTACATCTTCTGTCTTTGATATTAAAATAAGAAAAAGTACTGTTAAAAGTTGTTCTTCATCAGCTTGTAAGTGGTAATCTGTGCTAAGTTGTTTAGGCTTTATTTTTTATAATGGAAATGCTGAGGAATACTGTATAGCTCTTATTAAAAGTTGTTGTTAAATATTTTAAAATCAGTATGGGCCATGTAAAAGTCAGTGGCATAGGCTAGAGACCCAGCTTATCTGAGGAAGTAGAGGTTTGTTTAAACTTTGACTATCTAGACTGAAAATCCAACTATCACTCAGAATAGCTTTTCAATAACCTGAACCAGAAGCTACACTTTTTTTTTTTCTGAAATAGCCTTTTATTTCAAAGCATCCTTTGCATCATTGCTAACAACATTATGTTTTTCCCGTGATGCCACTGGCAGGGCCTAAACAGCACTGAGACTACTTTACTCATCCCTGAACATCAAGTGGTAAGCAGTAAGCAATATTCATGCTTCCTTGCATGAATTTGTGTGGCGTCTTCTATTACCGTATGCCAAAAAGTCCCTCACCAGAAAATTTTCCAGTTTCAAAAATACCATCCTTCTAAAAAGAATTGTTTTTTCTAGCTTATAAAAATGATTGTGGTTTTTGTGTTTATTCCTGGAGATGACTTAAATGATAATTCAAGAAAATCGAAAGGATAATAGACAAAATTGAAAAGTTAAGATTGGTGGAGAAAACTGGAAAGTTTGCTTTTTTTATCATTGTTTTGGTTTGATGGGTTGTAGGATATATTCTGACTATGGTGTTATTAACAAATGTGGGATTACTTTTTGTCTTCATAATCTGAAGGGCTCCGAGTCAGCATGATACTTTAAAATGTTTTAAAGAGCAAGAAACAAACACTGACAGCGTTTGAAATGTGTTGCCTTTTTTTTCTTCTTGTAGTAACTAATAAGGAAAGACTCAAAATATCCACTTACTGAAATTTGCAGACAAGATAATTGTATTAATTGTCAAATATATCAGAAAACTTAAAATAACCATTATTCCTTTATGTAGAAAAAAATTGCAAAATTTCATTTAAGATAACTAAAGAAGTACATGCTGAGGTGTATTAAAACTGTCTGCTTGCTTACCTTGGGCTCTAGTGTCTTACATTAACACATACGCTCTCTTAGCATACTTTTTATTTTTCTTTGTTCTATTCTTTTTTAACGTATTCTTTTATCCAGAGAGGCTTTTTCTGCTCATTTCAATTTTAGTGCAAATATCCTGGTGTCTTAAAATGCTTTGAAATGCATGTTTTCAAATGCTTTCAGATTTTAATGCTGTTTGAAACACAAGTGTGGTAAAGGTGCAAAAAGTAGCTTGCAAGTTTTAGCCACAAGAAATACTTGGGGGTTTGTGTTTCTCTGAATGGGAAAGGTGATAGTTTTGTCCGCACCTTTGTCACCTGCATGAAGCATAACTGCAAATTGGGATGTGCGGTGTTAAGAGTGGTGTTAGTATGGTGCTTTGAAGTGGGTAAGCACTTCACTTGTGTGGATTCCTCCAAAGAAGAATATTGAAAAGAACTTCATGCAAAGGGAATCTCTGGTAAAACAGGAACTGAGTTTACTGTGCTTTTTTGACTTTTCAGTAGAGTGCCAATATATTTGCATATGTTGTGTAAAGGCATTTCCAGGAGCTTTTTGCTTTTGGAAATAAATTTTATCAAACAGTTGTATTTAGCATAGTGGCATTTAAACGAGTGTGTTTTTCCTATAGCTGTAAGCATGTTTAAGTCGGTGAAAAGGAGGGGTATATAAATATTCTTTGTGAACTGGGGATCTAAGTGCGGGTGATAATTTTGTTTTTAAGCTGTTGAATGTTTCCTACCCTTTCAATTATGGAGGCTTTTCTTGAATTTTGATTCAGCTTTCAAACCCTTATATTTTTGTCTATTTCTGTATTGTGAAAATTTTTCTGCAGTGGATTGTTAATTCATAAATTAGCTAATTGCTTTGTAATGTAATTATTTTGATGATTTTTTTTTTACACCATCTGTGATGAAAACTAATTTGCCTGTATGATTATCAAAGGTGTGCAGTAAATAAAATTAATATTTGGTTTGTAGACTGTATCTTGCAAGCAAGCAAAATGTTGCAAATCAGTTTTATTTTGTAATTTCAGGCAGTTTTCTTGTCTGGTAATGTAGGACTATGATAATAAAACTCCTAGATGTGCTGGTGGGGATGGTGGTGTTGATGTAGCTTCTCAGCTTACCCGTTAGTCATAGCCTGATAAAGTCTAGTGAAACCAATGTATTGGGTTCCTTCATCTCAGATTAGTGTTGGTTACTGCTTGGTTACTGAAACTGCTGCTCTAAACCACGTTCCCGCTCTGAGATACAAAAAGCAGAAGGGGAAGGCCTCTGAGGGCTGAACCTGCAGTCCCAGCTCTGCGGGGTTGGACACTTAGGAAACCTTGGAGTCTGGGGAATTGAATTTGGGAAGGGCGCTTCTGAATGTAGACCCCTGAGGAGCTTGCAGTTTTCTGACTAAGTATTAGTCTGAAAAGCATTGCTCTAAGCCAAGTTCCTCTGTCTTTGACATATGGACATGGAGAGGGCTAGGATATTTAGTAGCAAGGTATATTTGAAGAAAACTCCGTTGCCTACAAGGAGAGAGCTGCGCTAAGCGGCCTGGAAGGACATAAATTTCCCGTTTGGTGGATGACCAGAAATAGAAATCCCTCTAAGTCCTGTGAAAATATACAGGATTAAATCATTTGGGTATCATGTGCGAAATATATTTGCTTTTCAGGTGCTGTGATATTGTTAGACCACCGAGGGCTAGCTGACTGGAGTGACCAAGGTCAACTGTCTGTGCTTTGGTGGGCGAGCACGGCCACGGAAACCTTTACCACAGTCTCTGTCCCGCAGCTTCAACCCAAAGTCGTTCCTCTGAAGCACTTTCTGTTACTGCATTTAGTGGTTGATGCCACATCCAGCAGCTGGCTTTCCCCTCTCCTCTTCGCGGTGACTGGCTTGTTTGCTTTGGCCCTGGAGATGTGTACCTGAGCCGCTTGTGGGAGCAAGGTGCCCAAGGCCTACTCATCAAGTATTTAGCAGGGCGAGAGAGTTTTGACAGATTTGAACGTACCATGCGACCACCAGCCAGCATTTACACGCTTCACCCAACCAGTTTGGGCAGAACTGAACGTGGGGTGTTAGAGCCTTACTTTGTCTTGAGCTGTGCTTTGTTTATTTCCATACCGACATCTTGGTATTTCCTGTAACCTGTCCTGTTTGAGTCAGGATTTCCTTCGACCGGGCTTTAGTTTGTGTGTAACGTGAGGATTGCAAATCTAGGTACTTGGAGGGTTGTTTGGTTGAACATGATCCAATACACTGACCTCCACTGGATGTCTAGGCAGAAGTTATTGATTGTGGGGTAACTGGAAATATTAATATAATTCCATATGAATCTAGTAAGTTTGCACTTACATAGCTATGTGAAAAGAAAATTTAGCTTTTTATGATAGACCATTACAGTGTTCAGTTAGCACATCTGTCCACAGGCTATGAAGTCGCTTAGTTCTTATAGAGATAATTAGACTGTTAAAACTGGAAAGTTACTACAGGAGGAGGGCAGTATTTGTTTTTGAACAAGTAGTTTTTGTAAACTTGCTTTGTAGCTGATGGATTTATTCAACTTTTTGGAAGCGCTGGTAAATGCTGAACGCTGGCAGTAACACCATTTCATAGAATCATACAGTGGCTTGGATTGGAAGGGACCTCTGGAGGTCTCCTTGGCCAACGTCCTACTCAAGCCAAGGCTGACTTCAAACTTAGATCAGGTTGCTCAGTCAGGGCCTTGCTTGGTCAAGCTGTGTGATCTCTGAGGATGGAGATTACGTGGTCTCTCTGGGCAGCCTGTTGTACCTGTTCCCACTCAACCACACCCTCACATCCAGTAGGAATTTCCCTTGTTGCAACTTGTGGCTGTTGTCTCTTGAGTTCTCACCATACACTTCAGGGCTCCAGCTCTTTTGTAGTTCCTCATTGGGTATTATTCAATTATTCAAAAACTTCTGCTTGCTATCTGTGCTGCATTGAGAAATTTTAATTTGGTTACTTGTGTTCCAGAAGGTACACGTCACAGAATATCTGCTCTGATGAGGTGTAACTTCATTTAATGACTGCAGGTTGTCTGAGATCAATTAATTTTGAATATAGTTCTGGAAAGAGCTGTTAAGATGTACTAATCCATAATGTTTTATGATTCATTGATGCAACCAATGCGTATTACTAACATTTTACATATTTTAAACCTGTAAGTGCACATGTATGCACAGAATTGCATGAATATGCAAGACTGATCTTGTTCTCCTTGTGAAATTCAGATGTGGCAAAATGGAAAGGAATAATTTATGGGTTTAATAAGTAGGCCTGTCACTATCCATGATGAATAATCCTGTATACAGAAGGAGAGGGAAGTGATAAGTATTCCCATTCTCAAAGCAGATCCAACGATGACTACTGGTCTTCTTAAATTGATAGACCTTTAATGACTGAGCAGGATTCTGGTGCATCTTAGAAAACAAGGAAACTTTGGCACTAAAGATAAAGTATTGCTTCAATTGTATGGAATAATCTAATTGTAACTATGCTACCCAAAGAATTTGGGATACTCCTTTGGCAGGAGCTTTTTTTGAAGTAAATATTATTTATTGATTTTTGTTTGTGTATATGGATTGTGTTAGTTCACTAGGGAAATGTCTGTGCTTGCACAACCTGTGTCTTCTAAAATTAGCGTTTGGGGTATTGTCTTTTTAGGCTGTTTCCCAACATTGTAAGTTGTTAGAATGCACTTTGGGGTTCACTTACTATAATGCTGAATAATTACAGTACTATGTAGATGTATGCTATGTAGATGTCAGTGTGGTTCCATGCACTATGTTAATTTGATTAAGTTAATGTCTAAACAGTTGCAATTTGCTTGTAGTCACAATTATATTTGCCAAAAAACCCTGTAAGCACAAAATAGAATGGGACAACGCTGTTTCTTTTCTCTTCTTCTATTGGATTCCATTTTTTTTGTGACCCTCTTAGTCTTGCATGATTATGTACTGCATTTGGAAGCAAAAGCATTTTCTGAGGTAGCTGTCCTGATTTCAGTCTTACAAAGTAGTCTACTTTAATTGATCTGCTGTAAATGTTTCTCAAGAAGAAAAACAACAAAAAACCAACAAAATAGCTAAAGAGGGAAAGCAAAGAGAGGATTGCAGTATTTTCAGGAAATAATTTCTTTAAGCTCTTTTGTGTTACTTTGATTTGCAGCACAGTGTTTTGTAGCTCCCAAAAGGCTAGGATAGCTTTGGAAAAACAGGAATTCTCCATAATGCAGGGATGGTCCAAGTAGACTGCTGTCTGGTTTCAGCAGTTACCAGTGTGTCTAGTGAAGACATATAAAGTTGTGCAAAACTGTGGAACAACAGGGATTTTTATTTACTTTTTTTTAAAAATTTGAGCCTATTTGAAGAAAAACTCATGTCCTGGAGTATATGGATATTATTGCTTGTAATTTTGTCAACTCTGGAAACCTGGTCACCATTCGTCTTTTTATGTCCTAGTGGGTTCAAGCTCATGCGAGCATAACAGAAACAGGCATGCACTATTCATTAGCCAGTACTTGTTTTGTTACCTTTGCATTACGTTCAAAGAAACTTGTTCTTTTTTAAAATCTGCGTAAGTATCCAAATGATGGCAATTAGCATTATAGGAGTCATTATTTTAAAACGCCAGAGTTTATTATCAAAATGGATGCCAGCACAGCTTTGCCTTTAATAAAAAAGGCATTGTAGTCATAATGTTTCTGGGTGCTTTTGTTTTTCTAATAGTTGGAAGCTTTTCCTGGCTTTTTTAAGGACATGGATTTCTTGCTAACTTTAGTTGGGGGGTATGTGCTCAAAGCAGTTGGTTTGGGTCTTGGAGAGGAACAGTGGGCTTGCTAACTACTTGTTGGTTATTCCAGCAGAGTGGAAGGAGATATAATCTGTTCCTGAAACGACGTCTCAGGGTAAAACAGTGATGAATGATACTGCAAGTGGCTTGGATGGCTGCAGTAATAACATGCTTCACTGTGTGATGCCTTTTGTTAACTGGGAGCAAGGTTCACAGTTATAAATATTCTGTGCTTTCTCGGAGAACTTTCACGTGCATCCTTGCATGGTTTAAGAGGGAGAAGACAGAGGCATAACCCTCTGAATTATTCTTTTTTTTGTTCTTGCTCCAATAAAATGAAAACCCCATTCAGTCCTATAGAAATATACTTTTGCTGATGGGCGTGGTTAAAAAAACCCACCACCAACCTTCCTTAACATGGAGTTAAATTTAGGCCAGAGGATTAGCTTCTATGGAGAGCACTCTGCTGTATAAACCTCTAGTCTTACAAAGAATTTGGTAGAGCTGAATGCTGATATGATAATAAATAATATTACCTAATATTATGTTAACTTCCCTAGGAGAGCAAGGTAATAGTCTTCTATTTGCTTAACATTAGTTGCTGTAGCCTAATCGGTGAAAAAGATGAATAATGTTGTTATCACATTCTGGCATGCTGATAAATGAAAATATGACCCTTAATAGATCAATTAGAATATTAATTACTCAGTTGCACTGGTACCTTGTAGTAGATTTGCTTACCCCCTCCACCCCTCCCCAAGAAAGTGTAAATACTCAATTTTGACATTTCACCCCTGTATTGTTTGTGTGCTTTTTTTGTACATGGTCATTGCTAGGACATATTTTTCTTGGTGGTTGATTTAGTGAATCTTGTAATGTAGAAGAAAATGCATGGAATTTACTTTTTGCTACCTGCTTCAGGTCGATGAACTGTGCCTTAGCTGGCTTTTGTGTAGAGTGGCGTTCTGACTAACTGCCGAAAAAAAAGTCATGCTGTAAAATAACACTTGCCTTGATCTTTTATGACACACTGTAAAGACTGTGAAAGAATAAATCATAGCATTGTTCACAAGTATTGCTACACTAACATATGTTTATTCTTCATATACTAGTTATTTACATGAAGTGTTTGTGGATATGAGCGGTTAATTTTGAACTTATTTTAACTGCATATAGCCCTGGTTAAAACTTGCCGAAGTATATCTTCAGCTATGAAGAAACTGAAGAATTGAGGCAATTTGGGGAAACTTCTTTGTCTTCTGTTGTATTTTAGAGCAACAGCAATACTTGTTTTTTTAATCAGATGCCTATATCTTCAACAGATTGATAAAAGACATCAAAGCAAAGATTCTATTTTCTTCAGGGATGGTGTCAGAAGAATTGATTTTGTCCTCTCCTATGTGGATGATCTTAATAAGGAATGGGAAAAAAAGTTGGTAAGTTTGGCTTTTTGAGGTCCTCTTAATTCTTATCTATCGTAACCTGAATATCAGTTACTAAGCCTTTTAAATGACTACATTCAGCTGGAATAAGACTTCGCTAAAAATTTTATAGCTGTGTGAAAAGCCATTTCATGTACTGAAATTTCTGTGTACCTTACTGTTGTGTGTCAGGACTCAATTTTATTAGATTTTTGGAGCTTTATTTACTGAATTGAGCACTCTCCCTTACTTAGGCTGGTCGATGTATTATACAATCAATGCAAAGTAATCCAAATGATTTTGCGTTCTTCATTTAACAGTCTTATAGTTAGCTGTGGCTTTGGTGAAATATCTGTAAATACTGTTAAATGAAGGAGGCTTCTTCTAAATAAACAAAGCATTATCCGAATGAGATTTAACCATAACTTTTTCCCCATTCTTTGACTTCAGTTAGTGCAGAAATAGATTCTTAGATCTAAGAATCCATGCAGTTTTCCTTTTCAGATTTTTTTTTTAGTATATACTCTGAATAAAACAAACACAACGTCTACTCTTTGAACTTTTCCCTGTGCTTGACTGGTTTTCTACATATGTGTATTCATTCTTCTAGAAGAGTATTTAAAGTGGCTTTGATAAGAGACCTCCTATGTAAGAGAGCACGAAGTACAAGCTTTCTCTAAAATGCTGGTTAGTGATCATCCCTGGACTTCGCAGCAAGACCCAGTTGCATGAATGGCAACAGTAGGTCAGACAGAATCAGTAAATGACATGTATTTGTTCCTTGCTCACACTGACACTTGAGCTGTAGCTTGACAAACATGAAAATTCACATTATTTAAAAAATCTAGAATTATGAGAGGCAGTAAAGACAAACAATAAACTTTATATAAAGCACAATATTTAAAAAAAATAATTGCAGGGATTTTAATTATTTTGTTTTCTCTTAATTTGCTGCCTTCTTTCTGAGCCAGGAGAGGTTACACTTATAAACTACTCTCTCCAATATATATCTCCAAAGTTTGTTCAAAATGAAAAAAAAATAATGAGGGAGACATCAAAAAAACTTAATTCTCATGTAATCATATTCTTCTGAAAGATAAGGATATCTGAAGAAAAGTAATTATACTTGGGATTATGACAAAATCATGATCAAAACTAAAGGTCTGTGAAGTAAAGAACATTTCTCATCTGTATCTTGTCATATTAAAGTTTTTCATGATTAAAAATGGTAATTTCCTTTGAACAAAACCTGCACAACTAGGCTGTTGAAAAAATTGCTTACTGCGTTATTCCTTTGTGAAGGGAAATACTGTTTTCATTAAGGACTTATACTCGCATCTAAATACAATCCAGTGTAGAACACAGCCCCGGCATATCACTCTTGTTACCTTGGAAAAGCAAGAATCTCTGTCATCATCTCTGGTGCTTTTCCCAGCTTAAGCATCTCACAGTCAGCTGTGCTCAGCTAGCCAGGTTTGGGAGATTTGCTTGGGAGATCAGGGTTATATTATAGCTATGGTACCATAGGTTTATATAAAGGTATACTTTTTCGAACTGACACTGACTCTTTGTCAGGCTGTAATCCCAGCTAGATTCCTTCTTCTCCCATAAAGCAAAATGCATTTAAAAAAGAAGCAAGTGGAGACCAGTCAGCATAGAGAGAAGATAGATATCCATGCAAAATATGTGAAAGCAACTCTTAAAATAGACTTTTCCATTAGTCATCATCAAATAACACGAGGAAAGAAATGGAGACTATTTAGGTAATGTTTCAAGTGGGAAGGAGAATGAGCCAGATGCTCAGTCTAGTCACTCATTCATATTGTGTGCAGCAGCGTCCTTCTCGTTGCTTTATGGGTCATTAAGGGGTAGAAGGAATCTTTGCCAGACCAGAGACCATGTACGTGGGCATCACTTGGATTCACTTGGGGAAGAATGCAAGAGTTAGTAGCTAATATTATTATAGTTCCTCTGAGGTAAAAATGCACTTTAGTTAGGAAGAAACATCTCTGTCTTGCAAAAGGCTAGAACACCCGTATCAAGTTTTGTGAGATTTAATTCTGCATAGGTCTGTTACTTGCAAAAGAGTTTATGGCCCCAAGGAAGGTGGCGTTTTTTCTGTGGCCCTGTAGATCAGCTCTGTGGTCGCAGAATGGACAACCGTGAAGGTATCAATGTTAGAGCGCATCAGCTTTTACGCAGTTCCTGGGGAATCTGCTAAGAAAATGAAATTTGCCGTGTATGTCCAGCATAAACCTTTATACAATGAATATGCCCGTAAATTAATGCAGACTGCTTAGCATAGAAGTGCTGTGCTGTGCTCTCTATGGGAATAAGATTTAAATATTGATGCACTGCAGGCTTTGGAATATGTCTGACATACTGTACTTGCTATTGTACAGTCATCGGAGGAAAGAACTGTGAATTTCTTTTATTGTAGTACAATGATACAGCAAAATGGAACAGCTAAGAATAGAAATGTTCACAGGAAGAGAGTAACAGTTGTGACAAAGGGGTTTTGTTTCCTTGTCTCAAGGAAACAGCTTTATTCTGCATTTCTAAGAAAGAGATTAATAACTTCTTTGTGTGTTTCAACATATCCCTGATACAGATGTAAGAGACGGTCTGTTCATCTTCTGCCTTAGCTTCGTGCAGAACAAATGCATTAACTTCTTTGATGTTCCCCAGAAACTTTCCAGCTTAAACTCTGTTTTGAACTTGCCTTCTATAAGCTACACGAATAAATCCTAGCCACAAAGTCTTCTTAAACTAAAACTAGGATTACATTTTTGTGAGACAATACTTCATATTTTTCCTCAAACCCTGTAGCAGATAAGTGGAAATATTTTACCCACATATGAAATGCATGTGAAGATGGAAAAATAAATGTAATTTAAAAAAAAAAAATCTAACAAATTATTCATGTATTACCAGGATGTGATCTTTGTTGTCCATAAGTGTATTTCTTCACAAGAAACTCCAAAGCATTAGGGCTCTGGGATCTCTCTGCAAAGTAACTTGTTCCTCTGTTTACTGGAAGCAAAGTCCCCCTGTCCCTAGTGGGGCACGGAGATACAGAAAGAAATTTTATCTAGTCTTTTCCTGCTTTTCTTCATTTCAGACAGAAACTTCTGCTTTCTTACAGGCACCAGATAGCCCAAATTTAGGGAGCCAGGGGCAGCAAAAAATCAGATGTTTATTGCCTCTTCTGCACCCTGTTAGGCTGCCGACTGTGAGAAGCCGTGTGCGCAGCTCTGCAGGAACAGCTGAAAACTGGGCTTGATCCAAACTGGGCACCTCTCCATGCTTCTTTACAGTACTTGCAGAAGGAAGGTGTTTGGCATCTCCGACGCTTTGGAGGGCACACAGAGCACCCTGCCAAGCCAGGCGGGCAGTCCCCACAGTGCTGCGGTAGGGCCCGTTAGCTCATCTGGCTCGTCAGCCTCCCGCTCTCATGGCTGTAGGCGGGTGAGAGAAGGGGCCTTTCCTCAGCAGGCTCCATCTCACCTGAAACGTTCATGCCAGGGAGCTGTGTGAGCAGCCTGAGCTCGAACTGAGCCGATCTGTGTTAGTCCTGTCAAGTAAATGGTTTTCTCTCAGGGTCAGCTAAGAGCAAAGTTCTTGTACGCTTTACAGTAGCGTGTGAGTGTTCCTAAAGACCGTATTTATTTCCCAGTATTCTGTGTATGACTGCAGTTAGAATAAGACTGAGCATCCTGATACATAAAAGACTTTTGAAAGTTTGGCGCTCCCTGCCTAAAGGAAGGGGAAAAGCAAGGAAGAGGAGTTTGATTAAGGAGTAGTATGCTGTAAACTTAAAATTATTTTATTCTCCTGTTTATTGATTTCTGTTACTAGCGGTAACAGCATTGTTATCAAGAAACAGGTTTATAACAGTTATCTATCTTCCTTACATAACCTCATCGTGCAGTGTTGCATCTGCATTGGGTATATTAGTACCGCTGGACTTTGGACCTTGCTTTGTTAATCTTCATGGGATGGTTCAGTCCAGGCAAACATATGTTAGATGGTACAGTTATTCTGGACAAGTATGTGGGAGATCCACAGTGGGGTTTGGAGAGGTGAATGCTCTACTGACCTCTCTCCTGTACAGGTCAGAGTGGCCTCAGAAAAAGTGGTTTCAGTCTTTTACAGATGCTTTGGAGAGGCTTAAGAACTGCACTCAAACAAAATGTGGGGAAGGGCATTAGCCCACTGTTAGTGGTCATCACTAATGTGATTACATGTGTTGCTTCCCTCTTTCCTCTGTAACTGCAGAGTGGCACCTATAGCGGAGTCACAAATATGTGTGCCAGGTCTAGCTTTTTAGGTTTTGGACAGTAAGCTTAAAATTCTTACAAGTACATATTAAAACAAAGCAGCACTGGTCCAAGGGTACATTTTGTCCATTTTAAGCCTTTGATGGTGACACAAAGAAATCCAGTATTTGGCAAGAAAAGGGGGAACATTGTGATTTTTTTGCAGCAGATTGATCTCCTTTTAAAGATGATTCTTTCAGGTGACTGGAAAATACAGTATGTTTGCATGGGTTTCAGAGAAGGTGGCTTATGGGAAGAGGGCAAGGTGGTAAAAAGAGCATACCTTCTATTAGAGCAGTGCAATTTATCACACTAAGTGTATGGTAAGGAAAGATGAGTAAGATGGGGCCAGACCCTTTGGCTCTGTCTGTTATTAAGCTGCACAGCTGGAGGAGGAGCTGGCCGGTGTCGCTGGTGGCAGAGGACCCTCTCAGCTGACTCGACTGGCTCTCCTCCAGTCTTTGTGGGGGAAAGAACACACAGCAGCATGCTTTGTTTGGAGAAACTGTAATCCAGAATAGCACATAGCTTTGGGTACGAGGCTTGAATGTCAGCTTTTATAGAGCACTTTCAAATGTAATCATAAATCACCTTTTAGTTGTATTGTTCTCTATTAGATCAGCAGGTCAGCAAACAAGAGTTCTCTGGTGTGTTTATACAGGTGCGTGTAGGCAGATTTGTGGGATAGATTAATTAAAAAATAGTGCAATAGTGCATGGAATTGCATTTGCCCCCAGCATGGGCTAGAACTCAGGAGTTATCATATTTACAAGTTTATCTAGGCCAGTGTCTAATTTAATATCTAATAATATTTGGTGAAATCAGATGTGACAGGTAAATATGCAAGACCACTAACACAGGAAAATATATCAATAACCTTAACACAGATTTGAGGGCCATTAAAGCTATTCTTCAGTCTGTATTCATTTATCTAAGTAGTTTGTGCAAATTGAAATGCAAATAGGGCAGCCTGCTCCTCACAGACATGCAGTAAAGGGAAATTGGCTGAAAACTATGGTGGTTTGGATTTGAAAAATGTCATTTAAGACCTTTCAGTAAAGAAAACACCACACAGCTTTGCAGATTTTAGCTAGAAATAAATTAGCAGTGTAGCTAGTGCATTCTGAAGAAGCTCAATATTTAGCTTAACTTGTAGTTACTCTGGCAGTTCTTCAGCAAATTTTATATAATTAAAAGGAAACTAATTCAGTCTTAAGGGGTTGTCATCAGGGCAGTTAGGAGGAGTGAAACTCAGTGAAAGTCATCAGTAAGTGATCGGTTAGTTGCTAACTTCATCAGTTAATGAAGTGTGTTTTTTCTTTGCAGGAAAGAAGAAAAGAATTTGAGAGCAATCTGCAAAAGGCTGGTTTGGAACTAGAAACAGAAGACAAGAAGGTAGGGGAGAAAAAACACAGAGAGAGAAAAATCAAGACCAAAGAAATAGACCTGCAAATTACTAATTAATATATACCACTTTGTTTCTTTGAGAAAAACTATAAATTATTCTAGCAGATTTCAGTGGAGTGTGACTAATTTAGGTGAAACAAACTTAATATGTTTGAGTTATTTCTCCACATATGTTCACAAGGATTGTGGAAGCAAAGTAATATTGATTCAGGAGGAAGTGATGGCTTTTGATTTCATAAGAAAAAGAAAGCAGTTCCAAAATAATTGTGACTTCATTTAAACCCATGTAAATGGGAAGTATACTCAGAGCTAGATTTAATTCCACCTAACAACTAGTAACATGCTTGGAAGTCAGTGAATGGATTAGCCTATGCCCACTGGATGTTGTAATTACGAGGAAGGACCCTGGTGTAACAACTGGAGGATGTTTAGTGTTACTGTTTTGTTTAATAACTGGAGAACACGGGATACTGACTTCTTTAGTCAGCATGCTCTTTTTGTCTGCCGGAGACCGAGTTGGGCAAAAGAACTCTTGATGAAGTTCAGACTCTGTAACATCCATAGGTGGGGATTCATTGAGCAACATGTTAAAAATACCTTCCGATTGCCATTGTCTCCTGTGTGTGCAGAGGAATACTAGAAGAACGTGTACACTGTCGGCTGAGGCCTATAATACTATTCCTTGTCATAGCTGTGAGACTATAACAGATCTCAGCTGTGGTTGGTAACTCCTTTTTGCAAGGAGGCTGGTATGCTCTACTCCCCTGTATGAAAACTGTCCCCTCCTGGACAGAGAATGGCTTTACAGTCCAGCACAGTGGCCTGCAGGATGCGTGCCAGTCCTGCCAAGTGGCCAGCCCTGCATAGCAAATCCTTGCGTTTCCAACGCATTTGGAGTGTAATGAGAGTTTTCAGACCTCAGTGTACAAGATCAATGTAGTTTGAAAAGCCTTTGTGAGCTTTTGGTAGTGCAAAGATTATCTTTGTGAACAACCACTCAGATAAGCTTTTCAGTTTAAAAAAAAAAGAAAGACATTATATATATAAAAACAAAGTCCCCCTATTGCCCCCTCCATTTTTTTTTAAAGCTTTCAAAAATGTGTAAAAGGCAGTAAACTTTCTGTAACAACTATTCTCATAAATCTTGTGATAAAACACAGTTTAGTCTGATGTCTGATTTAATTTTCCTGGGGCAGGAATCTGAAGATGGCAAGATATATTTTGTGAAGATCCATGCCCCATGGGAGGTTCTGATCACGTATGCAGAAGTGCTGAACATTAAAGTTCCCATCAAGGAAAATGACATTCCCTCAACAGTGGAGAACCCCCTGGACTGTATGCTTGCACCGCTCAGGCTTCCCGAGAAGGTGATGCACCCTGAACCGGATTATTTCACGGCACCATTCAGCAAGGAGAAGCAGGAGCTGTACCTCATTAATGACGAGGGCACTTTCTTCTCACCATCCATGAGAAACAGAATAGTACGTATATGAATTTCCCTACTTGTATTTACATGGAGATTTACACGGTCCCATTGGAATAGTCATGCAAAGAAAGAGTATATAAACTGTGATATCTGTGGGTAAATACAAGGAAGCCTAGATGCCTGTGTATCTTTCTTAGAAATCTGAAATAGTATTTGTTGGAGTGGATTTTCTTGATGTCTACAAGGCAAGCATGCCCTCAACAGTCTCATATGGGGTAGGACTTTCTGAAGAAACACTTTTGCATATTGTTCCTGCAAATTATACACAGTGCACAACCATTATAGGTTTCTGTTAAATGGCCTTAAAGCAGGAAAGGTCTAAAATTCTTGTGTTTGAATCTCAGGTTAATTATATCCTTACACGTTGCCCGTATGGAACAGAAGAAGGGAAGAAAAAATTTGGGATTAAGAGACTGCTAAATAACGGCACCTATTCAGCTGCATATCCCCTTCATGATGTGAGTATTTCAGCTTTCTGCTCCCTTGGGCATTTCCCAGTGTTTTTGCTCTTTTTCCTACTGTGGCATTTGCTGTTTCCAGCAGAAATGAAAATGTAGTCAAACTCTTCCATTTGTTCCAGTAATTGATTCTGTATTATAATACACAAGACACATCTACCAGCCCTACTATTTGGCTTTTATGTGCTGAAATGTTTCTTCCTATGGATGAGTTTCTGGGATATACTTAGGTGTCAGTCACATAATTTCTAAAAGACTTCTTCCATAGTATATTCCTGTAATGTCTATGATACAGAGTATGCTATAGCACATTAGAAAGATTATAACAAGGAATGAATACCTACTGTAGGTGCATACATTTGGCTGTGTGTGTAGAGTGTGTACATATGTATACTGTAGTTACACAGTAGTGCATACTACCTGTAGTTATATAAATACTCCTGGGATCATACTGTGTTGGGACTGAAGTCAGTTGTGTGGGCCCTACAGTTCAGTGTGGGGTGGTCACTTGTCCATGTCCTAGTGAGCTTTGGTGAGCAACTGTACATACTGGAAGCGTGGTAAGGATGGTAAATACTGGTGTTCAGTTTTGATGTATGGTCAAATTTTAATACAACATATTTGGATTTAGCCCTGAAATCCCTTGGAGAAAACAAGAGAGAGATGGGTAACCATATTTTACAGATTTTTTTTAATCTTCTGTTTCCTTCTGAATGTTGTGTTTAATTCGTTGCTTAAATCTTAAGTTCTCTCCTTGTTTTTAATAGTCATTTCAGATTTGTCACAATGCTTTAGTGAACTTAAATTGCTTATCTATATCTGTGAATTCTACCACAAGATAGTTTTAAATACTTAGATAGATTTATATCTTTAAATGTTTTTAAATATTTTTTTCCTCTTTTGGAAAATGAAAGAAATGGATGAATGGACATTCATCAGATTTTCAGGGGGAAAGTTTAGCTGATCAGAGTCTACACTGTAGAAGACTAGTCTAGGCTGGGCAGTACTTTATACTCTTCGGACTACCAAAAACACAGATAATAAAAAGCAGTTGTACAAGAATCTCTTCTATACAAGTACAGTCAACCTTAAATGCTAAGAAATCGTGTGGAAAAAATTCCAAAAATCATGAGACAGACTCACAAATCATTGTCTAAAAAAATAACTGTTTAACCTTTTAAAATATTAAAAAGTGCAAACTTTAGGTTGTTTAAACTTCTTGATTTCTATTTAGAAACAAATTTTCATGCTTTTCTTTGTGATTGAGAGACATTCAGAAAAAAAGGAAAACCAAAATCACAAACTGAATATTTGACATAGCCAAATATTTCTAAAGGCAGAGTTCTACAACACAAAATAAAATTACAAGAGATGTCAGAAACTACCATTATTTTGTGCTGTTTAATTTCTAGGAAACTGATGAAGTTCCAAAATTTTCTTAGTGTTTGACAGGTAGATACATGATAGTGACGAACACCACTGAAGTTAATTAGTGTCAGAATTTCATTTTGCGTGTCCTTGCCTTACAACTTGAGAAACCACAGCATGGAGTACGTTAGAGTGCTATGGCTGGAGGCAGGAAACAACTTTTAATTTATGTCCCCTAGTTTACATCTGTCAGTGAAATGCTTTTGACTGTGCAATTTACAATGAGACTGAAGTACAGAGAACTGGATTTGAAGTTGCATTATTTCTAATGAAGTTTAGTAAAACAGTGATTTTTTTATTTTTATTTTTTTTTTAAACTTTAGGGAGGCTTGAACTTCTGCAATTCCATATGCTACACCAGTGTAAAAGAACAAACCACTCACTGCAGTAATCTACTAGTGCAAATGAGTATGTTGTACCAACACAACACTCGTGTAACATAACGCGATGTGGTTACAGTACAGGCTAACTTAATGTCTAAGATTGATAATGTTTTCTGAAAAAATATGTGTTCTTAAAACATTACATATCTAAAATGGGTTAAATAAACTGGTGAAGTAGAGTGCTAAGTTTGAATTTTTAATTGGCACGGTCTTAAGAGGGGTGCATCATCTTTAATGTTTGTTTCTTTCAATGTAGTATTTGAGTCTGTCAGTGAGGTGTTTTGCCTTTACTCTGATTTGCTCGCAGTGCCAGTACTGGAAAAAGGCAAATGATCCAAACTGTGACAATGAGAGGTACACGCTGTACATGGAGTGGGCCCGTTTCCTGCGGTTCTACAAAGAACAGCCTTTGGACCTCATCAGGTAAAATACTGCCTGTGTTTTATTATATTTATGTGGTTTTCACTGTAATACGAGCGTGTATTCATTTTTAGCTTGATCCCGCTAGGAAATTTTTACTACTTTTAAGATCCGATGGGAATCGCATACTTAATTGGGCACTAGATCCTTGGGGGACACAACACAGGTTTTTATCAGCAGCTGGAAAAATGCTTTATGTCAAATCAAGCCTCTTGCAGTCTAGCCAGTGCTCCTGGGATGTCCTAGTTTGGCTAAAACAGGACTATTTCTCCTTTCAGGAGGTTTTTCTTTCAGTTAAGTTTCTTCTAAGTAACTGCACTTTCTGAAAGTACAGCTACATGTTTTTCAGACAGTGTCTGCTTTCAGAAAGTATGTTACAGATCAGGTATATTACAGATAATTGAGCTGTAGAGGAACACATGTAGAATACCTTGCATTTTATAATCAATATCTGCCACAATTTTTGAAGATTGATTTGAAATTTTGGAATTTAAAGACAGACTTGAAAAAACCCTGATAAAATCAGTTTTGAGGCTTGACTCTTAATGCAATACTAAACCCAAATGTAAACTAACCCAAGATCTCTTTGATTCAGCTCATGATATAACAAAAACATTACTATATTCACAGGTTACAGCTGCCCCATTTGTAACACAACCAGTTGTATTTCTATGAATTACCCACCCGTTCTAACTGTGTGATCAGAATTGTTGTGCCCAGTTTCATTTGTATAGGTCCTTGGAAAATCAAGAAGTAAATCTTCTTTTACATTGTCTTGTGGGAAGGAGAAAGAGTGATTTTAAAGGTGGAGCTTCTGCTAAGAGCAAAAAAAGGATCAAAAGAGGCCATATATTTTGTTCGTTCAGCTTGCATAACTTCTCACACCTAGCTTCAAATCTCATGTTTCCAGTGTGCATCAGTGCATTTACTCTTCCATTAAATGAGAATTTTGCCAAGTGTTTCATTTTGACTCTGGCCAGTTTGCTCTATTGCAGTTTTAAACTTTGCTTTGTATTCCTATTAATTGCATTTTTTTTGTATTCAGGAAGTACTATGGTGAGAAGATTGGAATCTATTTTGCCTGGCTAGGATTTTATACTGAGATGTTATTCCTTGCAGCAGTTGTTGGCTTAATCTGTTTTCTTTATGGCTTGTTTACAATGGATGAAAATATGAGCAGGTGAGTGTAATGTTGAGAATCTCCTGGGCTTACAGTGGGAAAAGCTAAGCAATGTGAAAATTTTGTTCTTGAATAAAAAAAAGGTAACAAGCTTTCAAGGCTTGTCAGAGCAGACAAATTTGTTCTTCAGCTATCTTTATTGCTGAAATGGTGGTGGACAGCTAATGCAGAACTTGTGACTATTAATTAGTAAGACTCAATTTGTAGGTGAGAAGCAGTATTTTATTGCCATTTAGCAATAGCTTTTTATATTGGAGTACCTGCAATACATAAAGTCCTAAGAGTACCACCAACAAACAAACAATATTGTTTCAAACGTTTATTGTTGCCTTACGCTTTTCTATTTTAATCTATCTTGCAGACTAGTCCATTGACCTTTTTGTATAGGTCATCATTTGTACTACCAAAAGCATGAGTACAGTACAGATCAGCAGTGTTCTCCCATGAAAGAGGGATACGCTATCTTGGAAGCCAGAGTTTGCTGCTTTTTAAATAAGCATTGTATTTTTTTCTTCAATGGTCCCAAGATTTATTGTACTGTATTTGGGCGGAGGCGGGCAGGGAATGGGTGGGCAGAGGAAAAGAGGGTTGACATTTCATTGCTCACTTCTTTTTTTTTTTTAAGAAGGCTTCTATAAAAATTTGAGTTTTAACCATAGAAGATGAATAACATGTTAAAATTCTCATTGTTCTATTGAATTATGTCATTTTGAGACTTAGATTTTAGCTAGGTTCAGAATTCACCTGGGAATACTGCTATACATGTTCAGATTTCTCTGGATACTGAAGGACTATCATAGGATTGTAAACTTTGCCCACCATAGTACTTAAATTGATGTAGCAAATTTTACTGTAGATAGCAAAGCTGAATTAATACCTCTGCTTTTAGAAAAGGTGTTTTGAATGCATTAATAACCTGATGAGAAATAAGATGGTTTATATCCCACCTGAAAGCAGTGCATGTGCAATGCAGCTCCTTACAGACTTCTGATTCATTAGTGACAGAATCAGAAAGCCAGTACCAAGTGAATTGCTGGTTCTCCTCCTTGTAGGAGCTGCTACATTTCTTGGCTTGCCCTGACCAACCACAGGTTAACACCAGAGAGTGTGACAAGACTTGACATCTTCTCTGTGAAGCTGCAAATATTGGGCTTTGAACAAATGAAGCCCCTAATTTATTTTTTTTAAAGTAAATTTCATATAGCAGCTCTTAAGATGCTATGAAAACAGATGCTGTACAGTGTTTTTCTCCTCAGCAAAGAAATCTGTGATCCTGCAATTGGAGGAGAGATCATCATGTGCCCTCTTTGTGACCGAGAGTGTGAGTACTGGAGGCTAAACACCACCTGTGAGTCCTCAGAGGTCTGTATCTGGTTCTCTAACGGCTTGGCATTTTTGTTCATACTGAAAACTGTTTTGGTACTGACCTGTTCCTGTGTATTCTGTTGCAGTATTCCCATTTGTTTGACAATGTGGCAACTCTTTTTTTTGCCATTTTCATGGGCATATGGGGTGAGTACATCTGATAAGTTTCTATCAAGCAATAAGGAGATCTTGGCCAAACTGCTGAGGGACACTGGAAGTGGGAGGAAGGGGAATAAGGACTTGGCTTTAATATCCTGCCTCAGATGCAGAAGTGATGAAAGAGTAAAAATAATTAGTTACAGAGGAATTAGACTTAAAAAACAAACAAAATCCAGCAGATATCTAGGATATCGTAAGCATTGCATACTCTTAACTGCTAACATTTCTTTCTTTCCTTAGTAACCTAAGAGAGAGCGGTCCAACCTTATGCAGTCCTTGTCAGAGTCCTCTCTGCGAAGCCCTGCACGTTATCAGTGTCCCTGTGAGGGAGTAGAGAGTTTTTGTGTCCTTTCACTGGATAGTGGTCCATCACTACCACTTTATTAGCAGCACTGTTAGGATGAGAATTAGTCAGCTTCTACTCCAGTGAAATTCATACATTATAGGATGTTTTGATGATGCAGAAATAGGTGGATTTCCTGACTCTCTGTAAGCATGGTTTCACACGAAGTGATGCTTGTTCAGACTGAGATCGTATTGTCTTGAATATACGTTCTTTTCTTAAATTCTCTTAAGATTTATAGATGCAGCATGGTGTAGTTATTGTTTCTGATTTCCTATTTAAGGAAATTAAAAATAAAACCTTGTCTCCTGTTTCATAGTCTTTGTATGAAATACCATAATTACATCTTTGATTTGAATAAAGATACTTCATTAACACACAAAGGTCTCTGTGCTAATCGAAAATCTATTTGTGTATTTGTTATTGAAGGATATAGCCACTAACTTCTTTCATAGAGAATTCTCAAAAAGAAATTTGAATAAGATGATGTTGTGTAACTGTTTTACTAAACTTTTCTTGGTTTAAAGCACTAGCATTTGAGTGACATGGATTAGTCATTAGTCATTCAGGGAGTACCAGCAAAAGATTTTAGAACTGCAGAAGATAAGCTTTCCTGTGTTTGTGTAAACCATAAAGCCTCTCCAGTTCAAACAAGAATATCAGATTACTAAAGGTTTACATTTTAAAGTAGTTTATAGAGGACTTTTAAAATGTTATATAGTATTATAACTTTTATAGTTGTTTATTTTACATATCAAATCAGTTCCCTCTAGCATCTTAAAAATTTCTTACGCCAGCCTCACTCTTGATTATATGAAAAGCATCAGACATTCACTGTTTTTAAAATGACCATGATATCAAATAATCATCAAAAAGCAAAAGAAATCTTTGAACATACTACTTGAAAACAGTTCTGCTTATTTGTAATAGTTGCTCATGTCTTGCAGGTTTATATACAAGCAATTAGTTGAATTATCACATTCCTTTGTTAATTCTGTGTTGCTATTTGCATATGAAAAGTAGTTAAACTGTAATTGAACATGGTTGTCATAACCATGGAAATACTCTCATCATGTCTTGGCATCTTCCTTGTCATCCACTTCTGGAACTCAATTAGCTAATAAATGACTTAATCCATATTAAGGTCTTAGCTGTGAACTTTAATAGGTAGTCAATAAAAATAGATGGGTCACACTGGGGGGATAAATAATAGACCGCAGAATAGAAGCCAGTGCAGAAATGAGTTGAACTTGATTCATGAACTTGTTCACTTCTCCCTTAACTGTATTTTAACATTTCCAAATTGCAGTTACACTTTTCTTGGAGTTTTGGAAGAGACGGCAAGCAAGACTGAAATATGAGTGGGATTTGGTTGATTTTGAAGAGGAACAGCAACAACTCCAGCTGAGGCCTGAGTATGAGGCAAAATGTACCCAAAAGAAGAAGAATCCTGTAACTCAGGTAATGAGGTCCTGGGTTGACATGCATGCAAATTCAGTTGTGTGTGGAAAGTTTGATAACTGTGAGTTCTGTCTCAAACAAGTCCGCGTCTCATGGCTCGGTAAAGATTTGTGTGACACACCTAAACAATGCTGCATTTACATTGGGGCAGGGCAGGCCCGCAGCTATTGCATCTGCACAGAGCTGTGTTTGACAGCAGTGAGTTTGGCTGAAATATGTAGAACGTGTTGCCAACCACACCCTCACTGAACACAATAGATTGCATTGGATATCAAAGCAGAATTTGGTAACGCATTGTTTTCTCGCTGAAGGCATCCAGTTGATGAGTGCTGAGGTTTGTGCTCTTTGATTGCCTGCTCTGAGACTGAAAGCAGCATAGCTCTGTTAGCATCAATAAATCCAGGGGCCTGTTTACCCCAGCACGGGGCCATTGCGGTGTGGCTGTCTGAAGGTAACAGTACCTGAAGGCCGTCAGCATGACAGCCTCTGGCACATGACAGGCATTCCCCATCTCTTGGGCCATGTCTCTCTTCCTGCAGATGTCTTTTGTTATCTAGGCTTTTGACACAGAATAAACGAGAATGTAGGGGTTTTGCCCCTGGAGTGTGTGCGTAACTTTAATTATCCTCTGTTGATTTTAATTTCCGCTGGAAACCAATATATTAAGTTGGGAATACAAAGGCAAAGTTGGTAGCTTTCACTTGGCTAACACCATCTTTACAGTGTCCTTCACGTTTTACGGTAGCAATCTGAAATCTTCATGCCTTTAAAAGCACCCTTTCTCATCCTTATACAACATACGAAGAAGCAGTTGTCGTGATCTAAAGATACGTAAGTGAGACTAGCTGTGATTTTACTTCTGAAATACAACCACTTTGTATGGGGAACACTAGAGAGATGAAGGTTGCTGAAGCCCTTTGTCTGAAATCTAATTGAGATACAATTAACCACGCTATTTAACTCTGTTAAATGCTCTATATAAATACTTACTAGACATTAACTGTCTTTGTTTAAATTTAATTTAGGTAGGAGTTATTTGTCAAATGCAGGGATCAGATGGTTGCATTCCAATACAGCATCTACCACCTGAATTTGATGTATTTTTAAATCATCCTTCCTCTTCCTAGAATTGCATATAAATACTTATGACTAGTGAAAATGAGTTATACTTGGATGACACAGTCTTCAGAACAGAAATAGAAGCTTAGCCAGAACATGGGAAGGATCCTTGTTATATAAACAGTAGCCTTGTCTTTCAGGGCTTGTTTCCTTAATTATTAGGAAATGTATACACTAGTCTTATTTCTCATGAGAGACAGTCTTTCTGTCTCCTTCCCCTTCTGCACATGCAGCATTAATGCTGTTCTTGTACCTGTAACTTGTACACTGTACAAGTTACGCAGAGATCTTTGATAACCATGCGCTATGATTTTGAGTGTAGCTCTGCTGAGGTATTAATTTCTGCATGCTCAGGAAAACAGTTCCAGGTAAATCAATTTTTCATTAGCTAGTTCTGCTAATTGAAAACAGATGCCTTCCTGTTGTGTGTTATTTGCCAGTTTGCATCCCTGTGTATGCTCAGGCTCAAAACCTCCACTTTCTTACGTGGCTGCATGGTGACCAAAACCAGCTGAACCACGGTGGTTCTGCTGCAGTTGAAGGAAAGAGCAGTGGGAAATCCCACAGGCGGGTGGTTCCTGGCCCTTGTGTGCTCTGAGGTAAGGGACTGCAGCAGAGGGTAATCCTGTGAGGAGGGGGAAGTACTGGGCTGACGTGCAGGCAGTGGTTTTGTACAGCATGGACCAAAACCCTGTAATCTGGCGAGGTGAATCGGCTGCAGCACATAACAGCCGAGGATGGCATGGGTTAGGGACATTTGTATACCTGTCCTGAGGGAGAAGGTTGTTCTCTCTAAATTCATGCAGATCTCTTGGGTAGGATGGTTTATTTGGACCTTAGGGAATAGAGATTGGACCATTATATATTTTTCTTATCTCAGAGTGAAATACTGCACTGCTCTGTGCTTTCTTAAGTCTGCATTAACAACTACCATAAAAATTCAATGACTGTACAATCCTTTGTTTTATGACACGTCAATTTATTACCTTGGTGGATTTTCAGCAGCTTTTGTGGGGCATGGTTTAGCAGTCATCCTTATCAATTCCCGGTTACAGCACACCATACAGGTTAGCCACGCTGTAGTGTAATTTCCTTTCATCATCTAATGTGCAATACTGAATATGTGAAAGGACAGTGCTTTCAAATAAGTTAATTCTGCAGACTGATAAGGTAATATGGATACAGGTCACTGAGTTTCTTGCATCCCAAGGCTGGCTTTGCTTCGCTCAGAAAATTATTTCCTCATTATTCTTGGCCATGATTCAAAGTTCTAGGTGCAGTGAAACAGAAATTCCCCATCTTGAGGCTTTAATTAACACCTCATTTGCTCGTGGTGTTAAACTATCTAGCTAGATCATAGCTAAAGTCTGGTTTTGCTGATTACAGAGGAATCTTAATTTACATAAATAATGAAGCATTCCTTTCAAACTTAAGGTCTGTCATTGCACATTATTGCCTACACTTTTTTCTAAAGTACAAAACTTGTTGAATAGAATATGTGAACTATTTGTTCTTGGTATAGAATATACATATTATTAATACAAAAGAGGTATAAAATGTTATAAGCCTATGTAAAATCACCTGACATCTATGCTCATATCTTATCTTCAGCTGTTTTTTATAGTTCTGTTATTAAAGCCCCTAACTGTTATCATCATCAAAAAACTTGTTGTGACTTGAGACAACAGTATTGATAATTGCGTTTGGTAAGTATACTTAGGCAGATACAGGCAGTATATCTCTCCTGAGAGAACAGCACATTACACTTCAAACAAAATCACGTTGGTACGAGCATGATTGACTGAAGAATATCGCTGTCAAGAAGCAATGCTTGTAAAGTAACTGCTACTGCTTGGTTGTGTCAGAGAAACGTGCAGCTCAGTTGCAGCCTTTGTATTCAGCATAATTAACACCACGTTACGCTGGTGCGTTTCGCACATTTGGGGCTTTTGTGCAATAGAAAATAAACTCCCTTCAACATTTTGCAGGTTCAATATCTTCTGTTGTCAAAACAAGCATTTTCTGGTTCGATATACTTACTGATAATATACTTAATAGTGCGCTCACCTGCAGTAACCGGTGCCCCTTTGTCCAAGAGGCGTGTGAACATACTACAATGCCTTGTCCGAAAGATTTATCAAATTCAGATTATTTCTTTTTTTACTAAATCTTCTTCCACTGGCATTCGTTCTTAAATGATCCTTTCTTAACACATGTAATCTGATATTTTAGGAAGTAGAATTGGTTGCGAAAAAGAGAACTTTACACGAACGTGGAAAATTGTTTGTATGCTATATGGGGATACTCACTTGGGTAAGACCTAGCTGCCTGATGCTGCAGCAGAGATTGGCAACTAATGAATGTAGCCATTTCTTCAATTAAAAAAAAAAATAATTGAAGGAGTGGAGGAAAATGCTCTCTGGCTATGTGGAAAAACATGGCACATCCAAGTAAATGACCATTTTAAGAAACCTCAACATGAAGAATTTCTTAAAACTTAGTCCAGTTTTGGACTCAGAGCTGTAGGACAGCTGACCTAGCATTACAGTAATAGTTCTGGCCTTTTCATCTAATGAAGAAGTTGGTCTTTTTCCTTCAGCCTACTGATTGATTTTTTTTTTTTTTTTTTGCAAAGATTTAACCATTCTTGCCAGGTACTGTTTTTACTTTTACCATTTTTATGGCCACTTCTGTCCTGTTCTTCCCCCCCCTCCACCTCCAGCACATTCAAAATCATATCCTATCTGCCCTGTTGGAGAGAGGGGTTCTGAATGGTTTTCCTCGGATGTGGGCACTTTCACACAGCTGATGAGAGCTCTGTGTGCTGCTTGATGTTAGAATAAGATTATGGATCTGTGAACTGTGCTGTGCTTGCTTGACTGTTTCAGGAGATGGAGCCTTATTTGCCTATAACTAGCCAGGCTGTGCGGTTCTGCATCTCAGGAACTACAGTGTTGTTCTGGGTGAGCATCTCTTTGAATCATTGCTTTAACATATATCAGAGTTGCTGATCATCACTAATCGTGACATTAACACAAACTGGTTTTAATCATGATATTAACACATGCTTTTGTTACTGTCCTGCAAATTTCCTGCTGTCAAAGAAAATGCACTTCAATCAGATAAAAAAACAAAAAACAAACCAAAAACCAAAACCACAAACAAAAAAACACAAACAAACCTCCCCCCCCAAAAAAAAAAAAAAAACAAAACCAAAAACAACAAAACCAAAAAAACTTGGAAATCTGTCATTAATTACTAAATTGATTGGACATTTTAGGATAAGGATAACTTTTTCTCTGGCTTCTGTGCTGTTAACAGACCAAGTGAAAAAATTTGTAGTAAAGGCAAAAAAAAGTATTATTCACTACAATGAAATATCTACATATTCCTCTGTAGAAATATCTGCAGAGTGAATTTCAGCATGGACTATATAATCTAACTTATCCCTTCCATCTCCATTTCTCTGAGTCTATATCATTCTGCACTATTTGAGTATTTTCTTGTGTTAACAAAATAATTTTGTTGGCTTTAGTGTATCTAATATAACAAAGTATTTTGCCTGTGTACTTTGCATTTCAGTGCTGCTGAACTCATACCCATAGAGAATAAAATTTAAAAAGTATGAAGCATGATGATTTACGTCTTATTTCAAAAGTTGCATGTATATAGCTATACTAAGCTGTAAGTGTATTTCAAATCTCTCTCTTCCTTAGGTGTCTCTGATCATAGCTAGCATGATAGCTGTGATTGTGTATCGTCTTGCGGTGTATGCTGCCTTTGCCAGCCTCATGGAAAACACTCAGACTTTACAGCCCATCAGCGGATTACTGACCCCTCAGCTGGCAACTTCAGTCACAGCCTCATGCCTGAATTTTGTCATCATCATGATACTGAATTTCTTATATGAGAGAATAGCCATCTGGATTACTGATATGGGTAAGCAGTGTACTTGAAGACAAAACTTTCAAGGAATCACTAAAGGTAGAACCCATCTAGAGGTACTCTGTGTAGTTCTCAACTTGGGCACAGCAGGAGCACTGGGACATCAGTCTGTAGCTTGCAGCAGTGACTCGGTTGTATCCATGGCCATACCGAACGCTTTCCCTGCATTTGAATAGTTATCATGAGCTGGTTTCTCTTAGTTTAATGTTTGCTTATATTAAAACTGGTCTACAGAGGCAATCATAGTTCTGAAAATAATTAAAAATTATCATGTGTTTATATTAGAGTCACCAAAGCAAGATCAAACTGCCTAAACTGTCTTGGTTTAGCATTTAGTATTTCAATTAGATATCCCGAAGTTAGATTTTTAAAAAATAATCACAGCTTTCACAGCCATCTTTACAAGAAAAAAGACTAAATAATCGTGTCTCTTACTTTGGGGGGGAGGATGGGAAATGGGATAGGACAGTACTTTTTTTTTTTTCTTTTTTTTTTTTTTTTTTTTATCCCTTTCCTGAGCACGGTTTCCTTTAGCTGTGGATTTACAGCTTTGGAGTCACACAGATTGAAGGCAGAGGCTGAGCAGGTTATGAAGCTGGGCCCAAGCTGTGTCACTGTGGCTGTAGGCATTGGTGTAGCGTTGCCTGCAGTAGGCTTACTCCAGAACTGGAGGGGCAGGCAGTCAGGCAAGCCTAGAAAGATCTATGACTTTTGTAGCAGATTTTATGTTTGACTGTTGCTTGCTTGCTGGAAGTATCCTTCCCTAGAGCCCTTCTTATATATTTTATTTTGTTTGCTCTTAATGATTTAGATGTACAAGTCCCTGCAGGTGCTTCATAGTAAAAAATAATTGCAGAATATTCAGCTTGGGGCAGGGGAGAACTGAAAGTATTAGGTATTTGTAGTTTGTACAGCTGTCATAAAAACAGTTGGGTGATCTTTTTTTATGAGGTCTTACAAGTGGAATCAATAATTGACAGGTGTTTCTTGCAGAAACTTAATGGGATGTTGCATTGGGTTTATTTTGATTTATCAGGGACCATCCCTTGTCTGAGAGATCTGTATTGCTTATCTCACTTGGCCAAATTGGACCAAAGAAAGAACAAGTAATAAGTAAATTGCCCCTAGCAAAACCAAAATCAAACAGAAAATCATCATTTTTTAATTTTCTTTCTTGAAGGGCATGAATTATAAGCATGAGGACTCAGCAATATCATTTTGCTGCTTGCAGGTGTGGAGGATTAATTTCTCAAGTGTCAGCTCTACCTGTGGTGATGGGTTGCAGAGGGAACAATCAATGTTTACTTCTTGTGGGGCCTCTGCCCTCCTCCAGTGGCCGTGGCACCTGCGCTTGGCCCAGGCTTGGAGATGGGGCTGGGGCCAGGGTGTGAAACATTGGCTGCGGCTGTCAGGAGTGTCTGTTCAAACTCTCTTCACTCTTGAGGTCCTCAGAAAGGTTAGGCCAGATCTTGCTTTCAGACGTGCGGGTATAACCTACCTCGGGTGCTCTGAGCATTACATTTGAACAGCTCACTGACAACTAAAATATTTTAATGAGCTGCCACCTAGGCAGAACCTCACCCGAGTACTGCCTCCTCTATAGTACACTCTTGATGTCAGGTTCCCAATAAATACCATATGTTCTTCTGTCCTGCAAACTTACGCCAAACTTGGAAATGTTAGTTTACTCAGATATATAAAATAACTTTACCATAGGGAAAGTGAGTTACAACATGTCTGCCAGGTCCTGACTGATTCAGAGGGACTCAAATGTTTGTGGTGGTGTACATTCTTCCCCTTTTTCCCAGCTTGAATTGGTTATATATTATTACTTAATAGGACATTTTACCAATAACGTGCCGTTAGGGCTTCCTGCTGCCTTTAAAATGTAAACATGATGGAGAATGTGATTACAAAGCCAGCAAAATCTTAAGCAAAGGCTTAGTGATGTTCAGCACCACCAAGATGCCTGTATCCTTCCCTACTCTTCCCGCCGTTATGAGCCTCATCTTTCAGAGGCACAGGGCCCATCTGGTTTCTGCTGATTTCATTAAGTTACACACATACAGCATATTGGAAAAAAAATAAATACTGTGACATACTTCTCTGCCACAAAGGAAAAGAAATATTCTTTATCATATGCATTGCCAACAGTGAAATTTTCATACTCCAGGAGACTCTGAGATTCATCTTGGATCTCCTAAAATAGTGTAAGATTTGAGGATGGAGAATTGCTAGTGGACAATACAAAGAAGGGGAAATTGAAGCTTATAAAACTTTCAAGAAAATTTCCCTTGCCTGCCTACTCAGAACATTGTATTGTAAATTAAAGATAGAGTATCTAAGAGCAGGAGCTCCATCTGCTGAAATGTTTGTAGATGGTTTGGTTTTTTTTTTTTTTTCCTTTCCCTTTGGGATGTAAGGGCACTGTGCATAATAAGTATTTATGAATCTGTATCCTTTTAAAGGGAATAAAGGAAAATAAAATTACTGTTTTCTGGTTTCACAGAGATTCCCAGAACTCATATGGAATATGAGAACAGGCTCACTATGAAAATGTTTTTGTTCCAGTTTGTCAACTACTATTCATCCTGCTTCTATGTGGCCTTCTTCAAAGGGAAGTTTGTTGGTTACCCAGGTGCCTACACATACATGTTTAATCGCTGGCGAAATGAAGAGGTAGGACTTTCTTGATTAAGGTGGATTGAATAATAAAAAACTTGTTAAACTCTTTAACCCCTCCAGCCTGCACAGTCATAAATTGTCAGCTGCAGGTTTGGTCTGGAAGGAGCTGGACCTCAGCTGGCCATCCTGTGGCTGACGGAGGGGCTTCCAAGGACTCTTCCTCCTGTTGCTAGTCAGGGAAGAACACCAACAGTGACAATTTGTGACTGTCAGTGACAAGGGTGAAAAATCAAAAAGCTTTTCTTGGCCCCAGTTCTCCTGAAATACCTGTGCAGCTCGTCATAGGTCTTAAAAGTGAATGTCTAGGTTGAGGAAAGCTAATATAAATGGAAATGGTCTCTGGCTTTTGCGTGTCTTCATTGAGGCACTACATTTTCAGAGAAACCGTTTGGTAAAAGGCATTTCTGTAAGCTTTTGGTTTTTTCCTCGTATCATTGCTGATTATGCTGTTTGCACAGAGATTAAATACTGTATTTCATGTGAAGCATTGACTAGGAGTCAATACTGGAGGAAAAACTTCAGGCAAAACACAATGGAGTAATGCAGTGCACTTGCTGATAGAGTATCTCCTAATACTGGTCTGGCTGCTGAATTCTGAAGAAGGCCTCAATAAAGAGTTGAAACTTTAGAAATAGTGTTCTTGGCAAACAGCAGAGACCAGATACTGGCAGGTGTTTAAATACCTGTGGTGTAGGGATATGAATAGAAAATGCGGGTGCTTGGTAGGTTGAGGTTGGTCTGGTGTTGAGCTAACTGAGCATCGTCGATTCACCTTGCTGGGGCTGCAGGGTGGCTGCTGCACGCAGATCCTGCTGCCCCATCTTCATGTATCTGCACTGTGGTCAGCCTGAAGCATCTCTGAATTACTCTGTCTTTAAATGCTCGTTATGTTTTGGTGTGTGTTTTATCAAGCACATTGAGCACTGAAAGCCCTTCTGTAGCAGCCTTCCTGAGAGGGTATCTTAGCTGGCAGTCCAAGTGAAAATTAAGCATTGTCCTAACAAGTTTGAAGAACTCTTCTTTCTTTCGTTGGTACAGTAGTAGAATATAGTTTATCTGGGTAATGTCCATTGTTCGTGTCCATTAACCTCCGTTTGTCTCTGCCAGTGCGATCCTGCGGGCTGCTTGATAGAATTGACGACACAGCTCACCATTGTCATGGCTGGCAAACAGATCTGGGGAAACATCCAAGAGGCCATTGTACCGTAAGTTCTCTCTTACACCGAGATGCTCATGTTAAAGACAGAGGAAATTCCTGGAAGGAGTGATAACAAGTATTGCCATATGAAGAAGCTAAGAAAAAAGTCTGTAAACTAAGCACAAATTCTGACAAGTAGACTCATTTCATAGAGGCTTTTGGCCTCTTTTTGTGAAAACCGTGCTTGTAAAAGCATGTTGTAACAAGGAGCTTGCTTGGAGAAAGGGATACTTGATCTGCTACTTTCAGTTGTTAACTTTTTTCTGCATATACAGCTGGATTTGTAACTGGTGGGGTCGCCGGAAAGCCAGAAATAATCCAGAAAATTTATACAGTCGCTGGGAGCAAGACCATGATCTGCAGATATTTGGAGCCTTAGGCCTGTTCTATGAATATCTAGAAATGGGTAAGTTTAAGAATTGGAATTGAGGACAAGACACTTTCTACTGACACTTTCAAACAAATAGCTTCTCAATTAATTGTTACGGGTTGGTGCCACCACTTTCATTTGGTAAACAGTAGACGATTAACTGCTGGAAACTATTAAGTAGGTCAGCCCAATTAAAAAAAAAAAAAAAAAGCTGCCTTTGCATCTTAGACTGCAGGGAATATCGCAGAAACACTGCAAAGACTATTTGTTTCCCCCGTTTGAATGGGGAACATGATTCTCAGTGCAGCCAGCTGTCTCGGTGTCTGTTCTGTTCTTGTTCCCAAGCATATTCTCAGCTGATGTCAGTAGAAATTGTAAGTATGGGATGAATGCCAAGTATGTTGTTGTAAGGATGGGTATTGTGCATATGAGATCTATGAACTGGATCAGGGAAAATCCATTTAGTTTTAGGTTTGCACCATTTAGTGCTTCCGTACAGCCCAGCAGCCCAGCAGAGGGAGCACGGGGAACAGAATAGGATTTTTCAGAGGTAACATGAACAGATCAGCAGCATCTGAATTTGGTTTACAAAACCTGAGGAACTAAAACTAGAAACTGAAGTGAAACTAAATCTACAAGGCACTAAAAAAAAATTAATTTGTCTATTATAAGGGCAAAATATGTTGAAAAGTGAACCCTTGTGTTGTTTTATTTCTACAGAAATAACATTAAGTGTTTTAGATTGCCTAGAGATGTGTGCTTTATTATTGTCATTTCATAATATTTCATATAGGGCTATGATCTTGTGAAATTCATACACTCAGAACAATCAGTGTCATCAGCCATGCCTGTTAATAGATGTCCTTGCTCTTCCTGAACCAGAACTGAACCAGTACACTCCAGCATTGTCCTGGGGCTGCTATGCTAGTAGGAATTTTGTTGCTTGTCTAAGGTGAAGAACTCATCACTGAAATTGTGGAAGAGCTGATGACTGGTGTATGGGAATTTATTTTTATCCACTGCCTAAACCGGACAAGATGTTCTATTTCCTCTCTTTAAAATGTAGCGGCAGTATTGGCTCTGCACTGAGGACTGTCACATTCTGTACCAAGAGACATTTCATTTTGGTAACGACTAAAGGGATCGTTTGTGTATTTTATTTGCAATTCTTAAACTAATGGTAAGACTCCATAATGGAACTCTTACATACAGAATTGGTATTAATATCTTGACTAAAACAATAACAATAGATGGAGGTACGGTTGTGATAAAAGTAAAAGTATTTTCTTGTTTTCATTTAGCAGCATAGCTGATGAGTAAAAGGAGAACAGGCTTGCTCTGTATGAACTGCAGGAGAGGAAAACTGGCCTGGTTTTGTTCCTCCGCCGTAATTCAGAAATTTGATGTACTCGTACATTCCCATTGCCCTACAGTTACATTCCATTCCCGAGAGAACTGTAGCACCATGAAAGAACTGGTATCCAGCACTGCTGGCAGCATCATTTGACGGGACCCAAATGCCCCATTCCCTTGGGTGCTGCTGAATGGCAGCCCTAAGAGACAGAGAAGTCTCGGGGCTGGGGCAGGTTGTCACTTAGCTCAGGCCAGGGCTGGAGGTGACTGGTGCAGCCCGGCAGAAGTTTGCCGTTTGTCTGCAAGTGGCAGCTTGCATGTGTCATTGTCACCCTGAGGGTCCTTTTGCAGGGGCAGATTTTGGCACTTTTCTTTTCTCCCTTGCAGTCATTCAGTTTGGATTCATTACTCTCTTCGTGGCGTCCTTTCCCCTGGCTCCCCTTCTTGCGCTGATGAATAATATCCTGGAGATCCGAGTAGACTCCTGGAAATTAACCACTCAGTACAGGAGACCTGTGGCTGCGAAAGCACATAGCATAGGAGTTTGGCAAGAAATCCTGAACGGAATGGCCATCTTGTCTGTTGTCACTAATGTAAGTATGTTAACTGTGCTATATCAACTTCAATTCTTCCATGTACTCGGAATTTGCAGATTTAAAAAATCAGCTGATGCTTTTTCTCCTTCATCAAGAGTATTTACTCTATCACATGCTACCCTATGGAGATATGGTCAAACTGTTTGGGTGGTTTGGCTTGTCCGTATGTTGAGAGCGTGCAGCTCCCAATCCACGTTTCCTTGGACTGTAATCTTTCGTTCACTCGTCTGTGTTTTCCAGCATTTTGTAATGGTGTAAGCCAGTCTGAAACTTAGCCTGGTGAAGCACACTGATTGCCCAGAGGGGACCGTAGGGGACAGGAGAGGTGGATTAATTCTGTCGGCTGGATGACATTTCTGTCTTGTCGCTATGAGCCCTGATCTGTGGGAATTCTGCTCATTCAACTGCTTCTGGATGCCCCTATGGGGGCAGTGGCTCAGAGTACTTTTTATAAACTGGAAACTAAATGCTATGCTAGTGTTTCATATTAAGTGTAATATAAAGCAGACTGCTGAGCAAAAGAGTTGCCTCTTGTTAATGTAGAATATTAAACAGTATCAGATCTGTGTCTTAGGCAACAAACCCACTTGCAGGTATTGCCTAATGAGCAAGGTACCTGAGCATCTTAAGTATCTCAAGTTTCCAGGCAAAATGTGCTGGTAGCCGTTGTTTCCTTTTTAAATACAACTGGAGAAAATGGCTCCCCTTCTTTCATAACGCGATCACACGGTGGATTCAAGTTCATCCTTTCTCAAAAGAATGCAAACCCACATCTACTTTTTCACTAAGGAGTGCTGTTATCACAGATAGAAGACAGTTTGGTGTGAGTGAGGGGATATTTGGGATTTGGTGCCTCTTGTAAGGACTGTTCACATACTTTGTTCACTGAGTGCTGGTCCTTGCAGCAGAGGCTGCAGTCAGCATCTTTACTGAGGTGAAGTACCCTAATCATACTCACCCGTACTTAAGAGATCCTGGGTTATGCCCCGGAGTCACAGTACCAAACCTCTTTATGAATCTGCTCACAAGTTTTGTGTGCTGCTTCCTTAATTTCTTTTTCCAATTTCTTTTTCAGGCTTTTATTGTTGCATTCACATCAGATATGATTCCTCGTTTAGTTTACTACTACGCTTATTCTGAAAATGAAGACTCGCCTATGTCTGGATACATAAATAATAGTTTGTCAGTGTTTCAAATCTCGGATTTTCCTGATGGAAACAAGCCTAAACTGAATCCAGAAAACTTTGTCATATGCAGGTTGGTGTAATAGTAAATGTTATATTACTTTGTTTAGAATACAGCATAAAAAGTCAGTGCAGATCTAAGTAGTAGAAATTAATTGATGTCATTCTCATAATTCTGAAGTGTGAGAGGTAACATTTAAGCTATTAAGAAGGCAGTGCTTGAGACGGTAAGAGACTATGCCAGTAATGAAAAAAATCACCTTTTTGTTGTTTAAGAGAATCTCATTGCTAACGCTTTCTTGTTTGGTTTTGGGTTTTTTTTACTTAATTAAACTATGGATTTATTTTTTTTTTTTTTAGTGATGGAGGAGATTTGTGTCCCTAAGGTTGCACACTTCAGCCTGTATTTTCAAAGGGGTTTAGGCTGCAATGCCTAAGTGCACAAGGAAGTATCATTAAGAGGATATTTAGTTTCCAAAGCTGAAAGTGAGATAGGATATTTAAAGTCAATCATTATTGTGCTTGATACCACCAAGGATCTGGGCCATCCTGCTTTCATGAAAAAAATAGTCCTTTCTCACTAGAAGAAGCATTAGAGGTTCTAGAAGAATTGAAAGAACTTTGGAGAAGTCTATATTAAAAGAAAAGTATTGATTTGATAAAAAAAAAAAAAAATCTCCAAGCAGATGAACCAAACCAAAAAAAACCAACACTTTAAGAAGAAGCTACATTGATGTTTTAGTTTTAAAGCGTCAGGAGTCTTTATCCTACTTCTACAAGTGTAGAACACATACTCAAGACTGTCCTTCCATTAAACCTTGCATCTGCCAACATCTGTCACATTTATTCAATACTTGTCTGTTACTGTGTGATACATTCCATCACTCTCTCCTGTGTTATTGAATCATTGCCTGAAAAAAAAAAAGTAACCGATGTACAAAATTTCTCTTCTCACACATCCTCATCTCTATTCTAAATGTGAGGGTGTTTAAGCAAACATAAGATAGGAGCAAATGGAGAGGCAACCTTTTTCTGCAAAAGGAAACAGACCATTTAAAACAAGATGAAAAGGTTCCTTAAGTGACAGCTGTATTTGCCTCTAAGTGTCACTGGGCTTGTAGTCTGTCTCCAACTGAATATGACATTTCACCTTTGCATGTCTTTCTATCCAACAGGTACAGAGACTATCGATACCCTCCAGATCATGAGAGGAAATATTTGCACACTATGCAGTTCTGGCACATTCTTGCTGCAAAACTGGCCTTTATAATCATTATGGAGGTATGTTCCCTGTGAAATTTCCTTCCAAAATTAGTAACTACCTAGAGGATCTTTAAGGTACCAGTGTTACAGAAAACAGAATTCCTGAGAGTATAAAATAGTTTCTTCCCTAAGTAATACCAAAACCTCATGTCCTAAATGATTACTATAACTACATCTTTTAATGCCAGGGAGTTAACCTCAGAGTAAGAACAGTGAAAACAGCTGAGGATACTGCTAAATTTGATTGAAATAAAACAGCAGAATAAAAAAGGTTTTTATGCAGATGGAAGAGACATGAACCACCAAGACTAGTGCTTTTGCTCCTGCTGGTTTCATTAAAGAGCTGTATGCGAGATGACTACTCAAAATCCAGAAGGCATTTTGCAGTGATATATATTGGCTGAAAATAGCTAAATCAATAATTTGGATAAATCACGCTTTAGTATTAAGCCACTGTCTCGCAAGCTCTGAAGGGAAGAGGGAGTTGTTAAAATGCTCTTCTCATCGCTTTTCCTACTGTATCTTGTCAGTTCTCAATAGCTGAGTGTTATCAGCACGGCCATGTGAATTTTCTAAGAAACCACACAGAGGCATTAGAAAGTGAAGCTAGGGATTCAGAACCTGACACTTTTCTCTTGGGTTTGTAAATTCATAAATGGTTTAGAATTAAAGTTTCTGCATAAAAGGAAGCGTTCTAATCTTTGTGCACATCTCAGATACGCATTTGTTTGTTATCTATTGTTCCAGGACAGCTGCATGACATGCATTCTGTTTGTGAACAAAACGCAATCCATTTGGTGTTAGATAAAACAATAGGTGTTTCATTTGGTAATGAGTTGTTATGTTTCTCCTGGCTTCCCTTTTTTTGCAGCATGTTGTATTCGTTGTCAAATTCTTTGTAGCATGGATGATTCCTGATGTCCCTGCGGACGTGAAAGCCAAAATAAAACGTGAAAAATATTTAACACAGAAAATCCTACATGAGTATGAACTTGAAAAACTGAAGGAGAGACTATGTCAAGGAGATAAACAAGCCACGGAAAAGGAGTTTATTGCCACAGAAGGGAGAATGGAGCTATCCAGAGCAATGTAGTTGAAAAAACCAACTGTTTGGGACTTAGCTCATTTTAGCTTTTTTTTATCTGTGATTTGCTCAGTATGCATCATCTTGAAAGCTATAGGACAGTTTCAACCCTTTGCTTTCAGTCCAAAGATTTTAGACTTTTCTTGAGAAGTCTTACTGAGCGTTCTTGGGTTAGTAAATCTACTCAGCTGTATGACTTCAGCACTGTTTTCTATTTACCCATCACTTTGAATAAGAAGTGTAATCTTGTAATCCTAGAATTTGGATTCCC
>NW_009635179.1:44004-66060 GCF_000690535.1 Cariama cristata
GTTACCCTCAAAGGGCTCACAGGATGCGCTAAGGTCATTACTACCAAGCCCTCCCCCTGTTGCTAAATGCAAGGTTCCAGGCTGTATCCCAGCTGAATGAAAGGCTATCATAGAGGACTCCTGCTGTGGAAAATGCTGAGAATTATTCTTTTTATGACGTGATCATTTAGATAGGAAAACACTCCTGATGCAAGGATTAGGATTTGGGGCTTTTTTTGTATCCACTGTGTCTTACAAAACATTTGTCTGCAGCTTTGAACTTCTATAGACTTTTTAGAGGGAATTGATTTTTAAAGATATATTGACTTAATTCCACTTGGAATTATTTATAGGCACAGAATTCAGTTAATACATACTAATGGAGGAGAAAAAAAAAAATCACTTGTTTTCATAAAGGTATCATCTGCCAGAGTTTGCTCTTCAAATGCAGATAGAGTGGTTTTTGAAAAAATGTATACAATTTGGAGAAATGCAGCTAATTTATTTCTCAATCTCAAAAACTGCCATTGGAAGATCATGCTTTGGCCAGAGCTGCTCCTTTGTTTGGACCCTTCCCATCTCTGTGAATGCCAACAAAGGGCTAAAGCTGTGTGTCTGTACTCGACGCATACTATGGAGTATGACTGCACAGTGGATGGCCACACTAACTAATCTAGCTGTAGGATTGTACATGTATTTGTATTCAAAAGATTTTAAGCATGCCAAATAATCTATGTTTACATTGTTATTGTCCTTACGCATAAGAGCCTGAGGGGTTTGTTTTTATTTTTAATCTTTAAGAAGGATTTTTTTTTTTCTTATTTTCTCATGGAGCTTTTCCACAAAGTTCTGGAGTTTATAAATCTATAATAACTACTTGTGTAAAGTAGCTACCAGCTGTTGATGAATGTGCCCTCATTTTATAATTTGAAGCAGTTAGGCATTTTTATGATTTTGCTGTATATTTAAAACATATCAACACTCCCATGCTTAGTGCCTTGTTTATTTGCATTTGGCAAAAGATGTGAAAGTGATTACTACGGGGAAATGTGTATTTCCAAAGCGTGCTTGCAGGCATCATCATACTGTGAACCTGCACACAAAAAGCTGTACAGTGTTAGCCAAACCCTGCCTGCCTTGGCACACTTCTGTTCCAGCGCTATGCGAACTGTTCGGAGAGAGCAGTTCTTACCTAGACTGCTTAGATAAAGTAGCACCAGGCTGCTGAGTTCTCTCATGCTGAAGTACACTAGCTGGAGAGATTAGGAATTTTACTATATTTGCACTTTGAAAGTTATACTTCCTTGCAAGTAGACACAAAAAGAAATTAGATTTGTATTCCGTATCAGCCAAATGATGTACTGTTTACTAGAGCCGCAACTTCAGGTTTCCATATTTTGTTTTAGCAGACCTAGCCTACGTCTTGGAATACTTGGCTAGTAACCTTAATGTTGTAACAGAGTTTTAAATCAATGTCTTGAGTGGAACCGTCGTTATTAGCAAAAGTTTTAACATTGAAGTGCCTACCTCGAACAAACATCGCATGGTTTGGCTGCCAGTCAAGGAATTGAAGCAGATGTACATTTCTCGTTACTGTAAGTTATTCAGCTTTGTTCTGTAGGTTTGCTTGATAAAGCAAGCATGTTGGCAATTCCTGTTCATGATGAACTGACCGTGTTCTTGAATATTCAGATACATTTGAAGTAATGGATTTATTGGAGGAATGCATATATAAATAAATCAGCTCTGCTGCTTAATGTATAAGCCAAAGAAGAGTACCAGTCGCTAGAATTACGTATGCAACACCAGAATTTACACAATGCAAGCACTTTGCTGCTTCTTAGACATCTACTGTTAACTACACTGCTTAATTTAGATTTCACGGTTTTCTTACTGTTAGCAATGCAAACAATTGCTTCAAACGGTAAGGTGATGAGATGCAAAACGATATTTCTATGCAAAACGTACAATCTGATTGAAGCTGAAAACAGATCTGAAAATTCAGCATTAGATGCGCTGTTCCTGCTTACGGAACATTAGTTTCTTCAGGTCCTGTAATAAAGTGTCCTAATATACTGCACTTGAAAAGATGTCCGCAAAATAGATGTATTGTGAATGAATAATGCTATTTAAAAGCAAGATGGAGGAAAACAAGGATATACCTTAGTTTGGGATACAGCATTGACATGCAGAAGCCCTGCATGCAGACCCTGAATTTGAATTGATGTTTTGACCCCTACTTCTTGCTTCTTTCAAACTTATTTTTTGAGATCACTTCCTGTTTAATGCTATATGAACAGATGTTTTACGTATCTTGTATCATACAATAGAAAGTGGAAAAAATCTGAGATCCACTTATTTAAAAAGAAATATATATATCTTAAAAATGTATCATTACACTTCATAGCAGTACTTCTTCATATATAGAAACTGTTGAAAAGAGAATGTGTTGTCACATTAAGAGCTAATGTCACATAACTAAGTCTGACACCTCTTTACATAATAGCTTGCCTTTACTTGTCATTAAGCAGTATTTTGACAAAAGATTATTAGTATGATTAGGATTATAATGGTTCACATACATATACATTTCCTGAAGTGTTCTTCAAAAGTGACAAAAATGAGAAAAATGGACTGGTCAGTTTGGGAATGTGCTGCTTCTTACTGTTGGAATATTTGATTTAGATGTGTTTAATACAAGTATCTAAGTGTCCTTTAACCAAAGTAAAGATAGTTCTGTGTTGGAACTACTGTAACTTAAGCAACGGTAGATTGCTTCATTAGAATTAGTTAGAAAAAGAAAATTGGCCTTTCAAGTGTAATACAATCAGGGATTTTTTTTTGCCAATTAAAATTAGGTTTTTTACCTTGGAAGGATTTAGTGTGGTATGTTCTAAGCAAATGACTGCAAAATGAGTGCTATTGTAAGACACCATATGTTTTTTTCTAGAAGATTTTATTATGCTTTTACTTTTTTATTAAAGTACTATCAGTTTGAGACAACAGAACGGAGTGAAAATGGATGGACTTTCCTGCTGTTCTATGGATACTGCTTGTTTTGACTTGTACTGTCATGTAATCTGAGTGGCATTTTTGTCTGCTAAGTATGTTGCTGATATATATGATACACTAATGTTGGAATAAATTTTTTAAACGTTGCATTCAGCTAACTTATATATGTACATTTAATAAGAACTAAATCTGGTAAATAAAGCAGTGTTTATTTTTAATGTGCTGTCAACTTGTTTTTGAAAATTCCAAGAATTCAGAGAGGAGCTGAAGTATTAAAAGTTGAATGCCCAGAGATCCTCATGGAGAAAAGTATTCACTCAGATTTCTGCAACTCATTGCAGGAAATTTGAATGCTGTATATAGTCTTCCTGCAGTTGGAACTTGACAAGTTTTTTACTTAGATTATTGAAGAAAGCCTCTGTCTCACTGCCATCTTCCACTTGATAATCACGGTGTGTAACTCTCTTCTATCTTCATGCATTTTCTTAAGAATGAATTACCAAGGAAACCCTGTACTAAGTTCTGCGTGTGCTGTAGGCAATACACACGGACCGAGATGGCATGAGTGTGATAGCCCATGAGGGAACGTAGCTTTGCAAATTCCCGACATTAGAAGACCACGGTTCAGTGAAAAAGACTCAGCGCTTTCATCTTCCTTTAGGTACAGGACAAACAGAATGTTAACACGCATTCATTTTCAGCCAGGCTGCTTTTCCCTTCGGTCTGTGGATACAGGTTTTATTCTTGCGATGCCAGGACCTGAGATGACTTCTCAAGTTCTCAGTCAATCACACACGCAGTTTTCACACGCAGAACGAGTGGTTCGCATGCGTGCACTTAAATAGCTTTGAGCACTTATATTGGAAAAATATGGCAGAGCTAAAGCTTTTTCAAGGGACTGGTAAAATCTTCATAGAAACCTCTACATATTTTAATCTTACTTAAAACTCACTAGTGGCATCAGCATAGGGCTTTGGATTGAATCACAGAGAATCTGGATTCAAGTTTATGACTTGATCGCAACAGACGGCATCAGCACGTGTTCTCTCTCCTGTTATTCCACATTATCAGAACCTCTCTGGGAACAGGGTCACCTGCCAGACTTGGTAGGTCGATTCCTTTGTAACTTTGAAATGATAAATTGAGAGAGATGCAATAGCAGTAATCAAATTAAAGAAATGTATGAGATTAATAAAACAATCTTGTCTATATTTTAAAAAAAAAAAAGGGAAAGACCAAAACAGGCAAGGTGTAATTATGTATTATGCTGCTCCACTGTACAGGTTACTGAGGTGGGATAGGTTACTTAATAAGGCATCAAAAGAAAAAGCGTTAAGAAAGATGGAGATGAAAGTGGTAGCAAAAGGAAAGTGAGAAAGGAGGAAAAAAAAGACTAAGGAAAGCGTGCTTGCTATGCAGGACATGGGGCTATTGATGTATTAAGAAAGTGTTAAACATTTTCAGGTGCACTCAAGCTTTGCTCTTGGCAGTTAAATCTTGCCTACATCTAGGCCTGTGGTAAATGGGTAGTGAAGTTCAATTGAGGGTATGGTTTCACCCAAAGCTAATTACCTTTTATAAGAAAGAGTGGCATGGTAACTTGTGAGACATCCACAAATCCTGGAACATACCTGATCAGAAATTGTAGCTATGCTTCAGAAGTCTTAATTCCTCCATCTAGTGTGGTAAACGAAGAGGAGCACCAAAATTTTGGTGGTTGTACATTTTGCATCGGGGGGAGAACGGTAAGACAACTAATTTGCTCAGTGTCTTCATCTAACCACGTTAGAGGGTCTTTCTAAAAATCAGTCTGTGTTTATTCTCTGCAAAAAAATGCTAGGGAGCACTGAAATAGAAGAGGTGTTTTGAACATGATATAATATACACTTTCTTACAGGAGTAGAAAAATACATAACCCATTCACTAGTAGATCAGTGGAAAAGAACGGCAAGATGTGGAAGAAACGATATCCCGACATCTGAAGTCTGCACATTCCATGTCTTCATTTCAGCTGTGTGGGTTCTGCAACAAATAAAATCGTGTCTAATGTTCCTGGAAGTGTTCAAAATCAAAAGAAAACCAGTGTTTCTGAAAATAACGTTGTAAACGTGGCACTGAAACCACACTGTGTTTCAGTGGTACACACAACTGTACCAATGGCAGCTCCTGCAGTCTGGGAGCCCAGCTTGTAACTGGACAGATATTTAGAAGGACGCATGGCTGAGAGACGCAGGGGATGGGATCGGGGTTCCTGACCTCTGCGGTGGCAGAGGGATTGGACCAAGAGAGGGCAAAGGCAACCCTCACAAAGAGCTCATTTAAACCTGAAAATTCTTCCCTAAACAGATGGAAAGAGAAAAAGGGAAAAAAGTGATCATTGCCATATGAATGATAACAAAATAATTGTCAGAATATTTGAATTAGTTTGTAACCTCATTAAGCCACAGCTACTATTTCTTGCCTGTCTTCCTGCGTGCTCAGGGTGGTCACAACAGCTCTGCAGCATAGTCTGGGCTTCCTCAAAAAGCAATAGCTAAATTAAATCTTGTTCTGGTTTTAAATAATCGGTTGTCTCTACCCAACACTTACATCATTCAGATGCAGCTCAGGAAGTTTTTTTTTAATGTAAGTATGTGTACCGAGAAATCTGCTGGGAGATGAGTAGGATGTGAAATTCAGCAGCCATATCAATTTCTGGAAGGCACATATGCACATTCCCCTGCAATAATTAGTGACTATGCTTTCTCAGTCAGAAATGAGTCAGTCTGAAACATTTAGTGAGGGTATGATTCTTTTTAATTCTTTTTTCAACTCCTCAACATACCAGTGCTGTTAGCTAGTCAGAAACACATTTGTATTTAAATTACTGACCGACCTAGCTTCGTCCTTGGGTGTTCTGAACATCCAACGCTATTCAGCATTTCGCCTTTGGTACTGAAAGATGTAGGGGACATCATAACTACTCCTGTGGTCAAGAGGCATTCAAGAAATGAGCCTTTTTGTTACGTTGTCCCTTCCATACCACGGGAGGTTTGAAATGCTTTGCCTTGCTTGTATGTCTGAACCGTACCATCTCCAGCAACGAAAAGCCATGGTGGAAAAGTGCTGTCTCAGATCGCCTTTAGTTCCATGCATCTCCCATGCTGATGGCTTTCAGTAATTCAGCTCAGCTAGTGCTTGGTGCAATGTAATAGGAAGCCAACGTTCTAGAAGCACGTGCTGCCTGCTCGCTGGCTCTTGTAATACGTTTTCAAAAAGGAATAAAAATGCTTCAGGCAGAAGGTTTAAGCAGGGAAGACTGATAGGATGGCTGGATTCTCTGCCATGTTACAACCTCATCACAACAGACAGTTTTGCTATCGGATTCTCTTGAATAAACATTTCTGTTGACATTAGCCCATTAGTAGAGTGCCAGCAAACAGTAATGCTACAATTAAGCCTGTTTTCTGGTTGTGGCATCTATATTATTCTTCAGATAAAATCCCAGCTCCATCTATACTGATGGAAATTGTACTATTGTTTTCAGACGTGGCCAAGATTTCAACATTTCCCTAACAAAGATCCAGGTAAAAAAAAAAAAAAAGCTGAAATAGTTGAGCCAAGAGATTTCCATACAGCTCACCATATAATGGCAATCCACTAACTTTAAGGTGTCTAGGTTTCATGCTGCTGTAACCAAACTGCTAGTGCACTGCAATCAGGAAGGATTCCCTGCTTGCTTTCCCCTTTTACAGAGGATTGCCTCTGTGTCATAACAGCTTTTTTGGCTTCCTCAGCAGCAGTCCAGGAGACAACGTGGCAGTAGTACCAAACACCAAATCCTCGGTGCCAGGTCACACTTCCACTCACCCGCTAACAGCGGGTTCCTTGCATGCGTTTCAGTTTCTCAGCTAGAAGTGAGATGCGTGTGCGTCCCGAGCGTCCTCCTCCCAAGGTGCTGCAGTGCGAAGGGACACATGTCAGGCAACAGAGGATTGCGCTGGGGAGAAGGATATTCGTGTGGATGATGCATTGCATGAACATTTCAAGAAATATTCCTTGTATCTCAGCCAAAAACTCAAGGCAGTCTGTGTCAATGGTGGTTCCTGCCACTTCAACTCCACTGAAGCTGGTGTGTGTAGGTTCAGGCCAGAGAAACGACGAGAGATGATCCCGTGGGGTGTGTCAGCAGTGTTTCCTTGGGACAAGACAAACATTCCAGCCCTCAACATTTATTTTTTTTTTAAAAAATGGCACAGTCTGATATATCACCATAAAGGGATTTTTTTTTTTTTTCACAAAGATTTCTGAGTAGAAAAGTCTCATGTTCTGAGTGAGGGAACAACAAGATCCTGTGTGGTTTATGGTAAGCAGTAAGCAGCTCAGTGCTCTTCATTATATTTTTGTTGGTGTGCACTCATGTGAAAATAGCAAATGGTTCTGTGGCTACAACCAGCCTGTCACAATGACTCGTGTTTTAATTAGAAGATGCCATAAAATGCCAAGTCACCACGTAGCAATGAACAACCTTCAACTTTTTCATGAAATGGAAGTACTCTCTCTGGGATTGGTAAAAAGACGATGATCTAGTTAATGGGGTCACTCCTGTGATTAGAGCTGAAGGAGGTGACGTGGGTAGAGGAAATCAAAGCAGAAAGAAAACTGCTTTGTACTTTTACTGTAAGTTCAAAGTGCTAGGGTTACCTGCTGAATGTGTGGAAGGAACTGAATTTAGCAAGGAACTATGAAGTCCTTATTAATGACTTTATCTTCGAAAGGGGGAGGGTGAATAAATGAAAGTGTAAGGGCTCATGAACTGCAGAAGACAGAAAAACTGAGGCACCAGACAGGCTTGAAGCCAGACCATGTGGAGAAACTTCTATGGAGACTTGTTAATATTCAGATGGGTAGAAGAAGCCCTTAAGCATAAATGCTGGTCTGTCAGCAAGTATCGCCTGCCTAGGAGAGAGGAGCCAATTTTATTAGGAGTTAATAGAGGAACTGAAATGGGGCATCCGAGAGGTTGATTCTGCAGGGAAGGGAAAAGCAAGCTTTCCCCTGCTTTTGCACCTGGAAGAAATTAAATGCAAAGAAATCACTTGGACCATTTGCTTCACTTTCAGTGCTAGGATAAACTCTGCTTCAAATGTCTCTCCAGCATAAGCAGACACCTCCCTGCACACACCCCACTCACCAGTGATTCAGTCATGCATCTGCCATTGCAGGGACCTGACTCATTCCTGGGCACAAAGACATCACAGGAGCAAGCGCTTTTCCAAAGAGCTCAGGGTGTCTGCTGAGGATGGGGCAAATGCTGAGCAAGGAAACTTCAGTTTCTTTTGTGGAGAGAACAATTACAACTTCCTATAAGGCTACCTTGGCGAGTTTCTTCATTCTGCAATAAATGCCAATTATTTGGCATGTATTTGGCACACAAATGCACAAAATTCTCAGTTGCTGTAAAGCTTTACAGTTAAACCTCTGTCCTGCAAAAAGGTTGATATTATTTAGAATAAGAAAAATAAGTGATATGGGATTAGTCACTGTAAAGCTTTACAATTAAACCTCTGTTCTGCAAAAAGGTTGATATTACTTAGAATAAGAAAAATAAGTGATATGGGATCATTGTCTTTGAAGAACATGTTCCTCGTTGCTTTTTAAAGCATGCTGGAACAGCAGCTGGGCCTGGAGGTGTTCTGATAGGGCCAATCCAAAGCAGTAGGTAGGAATTTCTCTGTCAATTTTAATGCCTTTGATAAGACCGTAGTGATTTGTCAGTAAAATGTCAAACACCTAAAAAAATGAAGGCGGTCCCACCATAAATCTCTTCTCAGGACTGGCAATAATGATACAGGCAATCACAAGATGTTCATGTTAACTGTAACGCAGAGAGGAGACATCTGTCACATAAAGTGGAAACATCGTGCTTTATGTCTCTGCATTTGGATAGAAAACAGAGACAGATTTTTGGTGGAAATGCAGATACCGTCTTGGACACTGTTCACAGAACTCTCCTTCCAGGGACTTTTTCTTCATCCCGTCTGTGGGGCTGACTGAACATCTCTGTTATCTGGATTTTCATCTTCCAGGGGAAATGCTGGACTCAGCGTGGTTTTCCCTTGCAGCCTGGTCTTAGCTGAAACCATGCGGCTCCTAACCCTTCCCTTTCTGACTGCCCTGTCAGCCAGCTGCGCTGTATCTTTTGAGATGTTTTTTGCAAGATAACCAGGACAGTTCACCATGTTTGCTACTACCATAACATCTATTTTGTCACATCTGCCAGCTGCATTGTATCTTTTGAGATGTTTTTTTGCAAGATAACCAGGACAGTTCACCATGTTTGCTACTACCATAACATCTATTTTGTCACATCTCAGAGCGTGGATCACTATTTGGTCCTGGTGCATCTACTGAAAGCCTTGAGGGTGTTAAAAAGTAGTGGGTTTTGATTTCCCTCCCCATATGGTCCATGACTACCCTGGCCAGTGTGCCAGTCACCTCCCTTGTCAGTGCTTGGATGTGTCCAAACACCACCACTATTTATTGTGTCTGTGTCGTTTCCAGCTTCACCTCTCCAACACTCCCCCTTTTCTTGAGCTGTGCAGTTTCTGGCTGCTTGCTGCCCTTCCTTGGTATTTGCTGCTGTTAGCTGCGGCAGCATCGGGATGCTGACAAATGGAGCCCTCCTTTCCTTTTCTTAACAGGAAGAAACTCACCAAATTTAGGTATTCCGCTCTGATTTTTTTGCCTTCCTTTGTTTTCCTTAACCCTTGTGAAGAAAAACTTGCATCTTTTCGAGAGCATGGTGACCCACTGCCAGGAAACCCGTTGGGTGGGTGGATACTTTTGAAGATGGCAGTGTGCACCCTAATTACTTGCATCAACCCTGACTCCTGCTTCTTAGCTGGTGGGGATTTTTGAGAATAGGTTGCTATCAGAGTAGCCTCCTCATTTTGTAACCGCACAAGTCAGAAAAGTCAGCAGCAGAGCTGAATAGCTGAAGAAATGAAAACTTTTCTGCCATTGAAATCAATAGCAAAGCCCCATCGACTTCCCAAGATGGGATTACACCATATATGTAGCAAACGTACTCACACTCATGCCTATAGTCTAAAGACTACTCATTTGGGCAACTTCAGGGATCACGCAAAATGACTTCAGGCACCACAGTTGTCAATCTTCAACCCTGAATTTTCTGTGATTTTGAATAAAGCAAAGTAGGCAATGAACAGAGCTGGCAGAAAAACTAAAACCCTGACAAAAATTATGCTTTCAAAATTTTCTTTTGAAGACTCACAACTGATCCCTTCATCAAGATTTGTTCGTTTCTTTCTTTTATTGCTTTAATACATCCCGTGTACTATTAAAAATGTCAGCAAAAGGAGTTAGAATATTTTGATGCACAATTTTTGGAAAATGAAATGATTCCTTTAGTTTTATTTCCTGGTTGTTAACCTGATTTCTCTAAGACAGGATTTTTCGTGAAAGACAAACTTCTATGTGGATGGTTCTTAAACTGAAAAAGCTTTAAATAATACAAAGTTTTCTAAATGGTTGCTAAGTATGCTTTGGGGGATATTTTAAAATACTAATAATAGAAGTTTTCATTATTTTTTGTTATCATCAAAGGCAAAAAATTTTCTACTTCTTGTGTTTCTCGATCTTCCATCTTGCTCTGCAAGACTGAGTTACCAGTTCCCACATTCAAGTTGCGTTTCAGCTACCTGCATGTGCGGGTTGTCATGTGGCCATAATATCAGACAGATTAGTAGCCTATTCGTATTAGCTGGAGAACTAATCCTAGGCCATTTCTTAAATAAAAATCCTTTGAAGTATCAGGTATTTGAAGGTAATCAAGAAGAAAAATGTTCTTGCACATGCTCAGTTTACTCAGTCTTCCCTCCTGATGCACAGAGAACAAAGAACTTCTGAGCCCGATTTCCCGTGGAGTAGCTACTAGCAGAAAAACCGAAGAAGTTGTACTTTGGTCAAGTATTTGTTAAGGGTATCAGAATTGGGCCCAAATGTTTAGGAACATGAGCAACTGTTTAGAATTATTTTAATTTTGAAGGTTATCTTTTCCTATTTATGTCCCTCTAACCTTTTGTGAAATAACAAGGATTAAATCAAGAAAAAGCTTGGAGAAGAAGGTGATTGAGCTGTCCTGTACATTTGCCATCCCACTTCTGCTGATAAAGAGACATACATTCATATGCTGGGAACCACTGGACCTGCAACCTGCTTGTTACCCTGCTACGGGGAAATGGGGGAGATGAGGCATGGGATGATGCAGCATAGAGTATTTTGGAAAAAAGGGATATATATGTGAAACAGAAACCTCCTTCAGCCCCCACACAAGGCCTCGTTATGGTCTGCTTTCAGGCTGGTAACCTGCCTGTGGTATGGGAAAGCAATTCCAGAGTGTGAGTTGTGAGATTTCCTGCAAAAATGCTAGCACTTGTGAGAAAGTCCTATTGTATTTAAAGTCATATTCCTTGAGGTAGGGTTTGAGTGGAGAAATTTGGGCTCTTTTCCACACTAGCTGACCTCCCCTGTGCCCCACATGGACCTGAGAGAGAATCCTGCCCTCTCTTTCATTGTATTTTCCCATCTCCTGCAGGCTGTATGATTGGTCACCCATCCTTTTGGTGAAGAAGGATTAATAAGGATCAGTTTGAAGTCTGTTAGAAGTGCTGGAGAGCATAGGGCAGCTTTTGAAAGACAAGCAATCGATTTATGAAGCCTTTTGGAGAGTACTAGTCAAGATACAAGACATGAGCAAAGGAAAGATGCCCACATAGACCGGGAAAGCGTGCGCTGCGCAAAGCCCTTAGGTGTAATGTTAACCAGATGCGAAAGTACCTCTCAATGATTTATGATGTGCACTGATGATGGAGCATGCAGCATTCAGACAGTGATTAATATTCCTGTCATAAATGGAAAGAAATGGGCAGCTTGCCAAGCAAATTTGTCTGTGAAAGCAGAAGACCAACTCAATTCACCAGGAGTGACTCAGTAATATGGGACTGATTGAACTCATGGATTCAGTGGAGATTTTTCTTAAAGATAAGCTACCTCCAGGGAAAGGTGTTTCCATAAGCCATGGGGGCCTCATAGTAAAGGAGACTTTGGAAGTGAAGAAGACGTGACCCACAATGGATTTTTAGGGACTACTTGCTTTCTAGCCATTCAGTTTGGGGATATGTAGTTATGTCAGAACTTTGATTATTACGTGATTATTCCTAACAGAAAGTAAAACCCCCAGGAACCCTGTTGTTGCAAAGGCCACAAAAGCTAGCCTTTGTAATGCTTCTGATGTGTTCAGCCCTTCCGAAAGCAGAAGACATCCAGAAAAAAGGATTATATAAAAACACGGTAGGTGTGAATGAATTGGCAGCCTCAGACCAATTACTGGACACATGCATCACTCCAAAACAAAACAAAACAAAACAAAAATAGGTACAACTAGTACCTTCCTTATTGAGGTAAAAGTCAGTCTATCATGATAAGGGGAAAAAAAATTATATGCCCAGAAAACATACAGCATGATTCAGATCACTGTGAGAAAATTTAGACTCTCTGTTCTGGAAATAGCCCCAGTGGCTTTATTGAAACTATATACCAAGTAAGACCTACAGTTTGGAACTGTAGGAAAATATTAAGTGAGAGAGAACAAGAAAACAAACAACTAAATTTAAAAAGTTATGTGTTGCAGAAATGAATTACCTAGCTGCAGTCCCCAGGGTGCGATCTCAGGACATCTGGCAAACAGCAATAGAACTGTGCTCGTAGCCTACCTTTTCTTACAAATTCCTACACATCTCAGTCTTGATCTTTGCTTGGCTGTATTTTTTCATGGATATTTTTTCATGGATATAAAATGCATATTTTTCATGGATAAAGCAGGCTTAATATCTGAGCAATACCTATTCCTCAACAGGGCTTTAGAACAACCAAATGGTAAGACAATTTTTGAGGAACTGGCATCACTTCTGAAAGGAGAGTGCAGATGACGTGAAACTGTGTATGGAAGGGTTCTCAGCTAAAGACAGACCACTGGTGAAATGCAATGTGCACATTAAAGTTAGTTCCATACAGATGGCAAAATCCTGAATTCCTTTCTTGATATTCTGCAGAGAGACGCCTCTCGCTGAGTTAGGTAGGAATACAGCCCAAGCAGAGACTTCGACTTTTGTCTTTTTCCTTCTTTAAGTTGTTATTTTTCTAATGGATTGAGAAGTTTCTGTAGCATGAAAACAGAGAATAAGTAGCATTGCCTTAGAAGAGCTTTCTATCTACACTAGTATTTGGCTTTGGCAAAGAGAGTGGGATTCACAGATCATACAGCAGAGCACACAGAGATCGCACTAATGGTGATGCTGATCACTTCTCCGGCTGTGGGGAAAAAAAAAAAAAAAAAAGCCAGTTAACAACTGCCCATAAAACAGTGCCTTTTGGGTAGAAAAGGGAAACAGCCAGAAAATCTTTGCCACAAGGGGAGCCAGAAAGTGCCTCAACTACAGAATGAGTTGTAATATACAGACACAGTGCAGTTAAAGTCCATGGTGAAGGCCCAGTAGACGTCAGCTGTTAAGCTGGGGGCTGTTGGGCTGAAAACCAAAAGACAGAAAAGCTTGTCTGGGCTTTCAAGATGAAAATGCCGACTTAAGAGACAGACAAGGAAATCTTGAGCCTGGTAAGGGCTGCAGATTCAGCATAAGTCTTTTGAACTGTTTGAACTTCCAAGTCTTGAAAACAGACCACTAAATATGTCATCAAAATTCACCTCCCCTGTAGGAGAAACCCTGGAATAGCTAATGACATCAGAACTGGTCACAGAGAGACTGAGTCACACAAGAAGGAACAGGCTCAGCTTGACTCAGATGGAACTGAGTAAGCCAGAGGCATTCCTTGAAACATTTGAAGTTACAGCTCACTACACCCGGAGGAACCTGGGAAGGAAGGGGACAAACAGGCTTGGAAGTGAATCAGAACCACACTCTTAAATGGGTGGATGTGCCTGTCTTTAATCTGGTATATCTATATATAAAGTTAAGGGGCTAAATAAGGGTCCAGAAGCATTCTACCCATTTCAGTTTGTGCCTGTAGAGCCAGCCCTGCCACAGCAGTGCCACTGTCGTGTGCTGTCAAAGCTAGGATCACCCCATGGCACTACACAACACATTTGGAGTCACAGCTGCTTCTAGTGGAATCAAGTAGTTAATCCACCAGATCCGTGATGATTTATTTATAACAAACAATAAGAAAAAATAGATAGAAAATATTTACACTTAAACACCAGATTATAAAACGAAATGCGCATGAACCCTAAGCTTGAGGGTGTTCCCTGTGACATTTAGAAAAGGGATCTGAGCTGCGAACGTAGATTTAGAGATCACAGATATTTTGAAACTAATAGGTCGAGTGCTTTGGCCTAAAGGTAGCTATGTGATACCCCGAAAAACCCCCTGCCCTGTGGAACACAATGTAATCACCACTGAGCCCATTAGCAGTGCCCTAAAGTAAAGCAGAGATTTTCCTGTCATCTTGAATTATGTGCTGCTCTAACGTTTCCGGGGGAGAAGGAAGATCTCACGTATTCAGCAAACCAACAGGAATAGTGGTTCTGTGCTCAGATTCCCTCAAAACCTCTTACAGTCTTCATTTTCCTTTGTATCTTGTGGTAAGAAAAAGAACTTTTGGACTTTCTGCCTTCCCATGGACATGTTCTCCAAAGAAGGTATCCAGCACTTCTTCAGTATTTACCGTGTAAAAGAGGTGAGACCTTTGTGCTTTATAGCAAACAGAATTGTTTCTCAAAAGATAGAGTAATAGCAAAGATAACTTCTGCTATTAATGAAACACGAGACCAACAAAACCAACATCTAATGTTGATTGTTTCAGTCCAGTTTTCTAATGAAATCAGACTTACACATTTTTTTCCAGTATCCGTTTCCCTTCATAATCACTTTTGAACCTATTTTGGTCAAATTTGCCAGAAACATAAAAGTGCCAGAGCTAAGAGTTCCCTACAATTTTTTATTTTCAGAAAAGCAGTTTTGTAAAGAAAAATGGAAGAGACATGATGAGAGAGAGGAAAAAAGCATGCTGATGGCACGACAGGAACTAAGGATGCTGACAGGAAAACATTAGGGAAGATGCAGAGGAGGACTGGAGTTCTCACAGATCCTGATGTGAGGAGGGGTAGCAGAAGACTAGGGCTACTGAGGACAGGAGCCTCCGGAGCCAGATGCATTCATTCTGATGCTCATAGAACAAGCAATATTTGATTTTATATTATAAATAAAATGTTGGGGGTCTTTTGATTAGAATACTAATCATTTGAGGAAATGCTGGCATTGCTAGCTTGGATTAGTGTTATCTGATGCAGATGCAAACATATGACATAAGAACCAGTCCCCCCGGGATTCCTTATTTTCCTGTTTTAGATCCAGATTGGAGACAACTCTATTAGGCTGATTCCAAGGACATTTAAGAGATAAAATGTGATTATGTTCAGTCTTGAATTCATGTGATAGCTGTCAGCTTGTCAAGAAATAAAACTAAAGAAGGAAATATGAGATGAATGGAAAACTCCCTCAGTGAAAAACACGGTGCTTTCTTCGAAAGGCACAAGAATCATTTTCTACAGACTCCACTAACCCCAAACATCAACTAAAGACACATGCTTCCTCCTTATTTATTTTTTGCTACAGTTATACACATGATCTCAAGATCCTTCTACACAGAAAAGCCATGGTATAGCAGCTGAGAATACACAAGTATCTTTAGATCACTGCAACCTCTTCTGGCAGAGTCTAGTGGTGAAGGCGAAATGTGTTGGCTGTCTGTATCACTAGCAAATTATACTTTGTGGATATAGATTACTGATTACAGTTTTATGTATGTGTTTCTCCTTAGAGAAACCACTTTACACGTAATAGAATCTCCATACATTCTTCCTACACAGCATTTTAGGTATTTTGGTTTAATTTAGTCTATTGACAAATCAATAGTTGCCCTAAAGAAGGATTATTCTCCCTCTTTCATAACCAAAAAAACTGAGGCATGGAAAAACTGAGCGACAAATTCAGGCTGTAATATCAATCCCAGACCCAACACTGTAGTCCAAGAGTCTGCCCGCAAACTCAGATGTCGGTTCCCTGTTCTACTAAGCACAACTGTTTTCCAAATATCTATTATGAGTTGTGTTGGGTTGTTTTTCTCCACCAGGAATAGTTTCCTGATGAAACGATGTATCCAACGTTACCTTTGGTATCTCTTTAACAGTTCTCCTAGCAAATTAATGTCTATAATAGATTTAAACCCTATTCAAATCAGTGTGACCTGTGATCTGAATCACCAGAAATTCCTCCCCAAACTTCTCTTAATACATTTTAAATTAATGTTAAGAGACAAGTCAACAGAAAAGAAAGGACTACTGCAGCCTTAGAAAATCTGGTTCTGATTTTCTAATTCTAGCAATAAAAAGGCACCTTAATATAGTCTTCAATTTGTACGTTTCCCGCAAGGTTTTTCATGCGGTGAAAAGAGACCTGACTCTCACTCAGACCAAACTGACTCTTGCGTAAGAGCCTTGCCTAAGCTGTTAAACATGTTAAAAATGATGGACAACATGGAACAATAAAATAAGGGTAGATTAATGATTTAAAAGATCATTAACTATCATATTAATAAAAGATAGGATAATATGCTGCAATCCTTGGCTAAATTTCATTGCGGGTAATCACATCCCACTCACCAAGTGTTGCATCGCTTTCTTGTGTACCAAGAGAATTGGGAGGCCGGCTCACCCCCAGAGGTAGGTGCATTTCTGTCTGTGTAACATGACAGATGGCTTCAAGTCCTTCGGGATCCTTTGCATTTAACTCATGGAGCAGTACAGGAATTCAAAGGAGCAGATGTTCCTGTAATATCTGGGAAGAAGAGAAGCACCCCCATTTACTTTTAAGATAAATATATTCAATACAGTCAATTTCTCCACAGATATACCAAAAAAAAAAAAAAAAAGAGAAAATTTTTAATATGAGTATCATTGCTTTTATGATTTAAAAGGCATTTGCCATTGGGTGGATTTTTATTAGATTTTTTTAAAAAATCTAGTTACCAATATTAAAAACAAACTAGATTTTAGACAGGAAAGGGAGGATGGAGGAAATAAATAAATCTTTATGTAATATAACAGGAAAATTTCCATCCATGGAATAGTCATATATGGTAACTGCAAATCACCTCGTAGGTGGGTTGGGTTTTTTTTCCACGGTGAAATCCGCTATAGTAGTAGGACTTTGAAATTATCTGCACTTCCAGTGCCTTAATGGTTTTTCCCACTAGAGGGCTGGAGGAACAGCTTCAGCACGACAATGAACCCGCCCTGCTACCCGAGCCAAACACACCTTGGATTGTCTGAACGTTAGGCATTGCCACTGGAGTTAACACTATGAATTTATATGCTAAAACCAAGATATTACTAAATACAAAAAATTGCAGCTTTCGGATACTTCTATGCCTTTTTATTTCGGTTTTTTTTGTTGTTTGGGTTTTTTTTTGTTTGTTTGTTTTGGTTTGGTTTTTTTTTTTTATGACCATTGTTACCTTCTCAGAAAGCAACAGCAACTTTCCACATACTGGGGTTTGTAGCAAGTCATTAGAGTATTTCATCATCTATGTTAGTGCAGAGATTTCTGAGCAAATTGCCTCCAGTTCGACTTAAAACTGGAAATCACCCTGAAAAATTAGTGTGCAACTTCGGTCCTCTATTATGTATCATTTCTCGTGCTTATTAGGCTATTGGCAAAGCAATGTAATAATGTTCTGCCAACCGAATGGGGGGATCTGAAAGAGAATAGCCCTATTTACAAGCTGTCAGCTGTCATATATCACACTGGGCTGAAGTAGTGGAAAAGCTGTACAACTTTGCTGGACAAAAGTCCACAGTCATAGTTAATTTTGCCTCTGCTGCCAGCTTCCTCCTAGATTTTTCTATTTGTCCCTGTGATCTTGGCCCAAAGTTGCAGATTTCTATTTCTAAGAAGCGCGAGCTGGTTGAGAGTGACCTTCTGTGTGACTGTGCATGTTCTGCCCAAACGCATCCATTCTTTAGCACATTTCAGCTCAAGCCTGTTCTCTTTGGGACACAAATCGAAAAAGATAAACAATCTTTGCGCTGTTATAGAGATACAGAGCCAAGATCTGATCCAACAGTTCAACTTCTGCCGTGTTTGTTTTACAACATGTAAATTACCAATCCAGCCCACAGTTCAGGAAATTAAAATATCATTCAAGATGTAAGCGACACAAATCAGGAGGAAATGGAAAGAAATTCTGTGAACTTCTAGCATTATGGCACATCACAGCTACTCCTTTCAATGCCATTGTGTAATACACTTCTCAACAGGACGTAATAACCGCATTATGCGTCCAACCTAGGTCTGGAGTTATATGCACAAAAAAGAACAAGGCCATTCCATAAAATATGTTTAGCCACTGCTGGATGTATCTCCAAAAGACAAAATCATCTATAAAGTATTGCCAACCCAACTTCATGTAGTTTTAGGGGGGAATTCAGGAATCTTCACGGGTCAGAGTGCAGAATTCAGCATAGACACGTCTTTAACGTGTCAACACATGGACACTACATCTGAATCCTCAAATTGCTCAATTGTGTGATTTTTCAAGAGACTTGTCCAGTTGTTGCTGTGAATCAGCGTGACACTGGAGGATAAAGCAAAAGCCCATCTAAGTTGTTCTAGGGAGTGACCCTCACAAACTTTCAGGGAAAAAGAGGAAACTCCTGGTTTAAAACAATCTCTTTGTCCCTCTTTTCTGCCTCGTCAGTCCAAGGCTTGACACAAGATTTTATTTCAATAATTTTTTGAAATATTGAATATTTATTTTCAATAAATAGTTTACTGAAAAAGAGTTTGCAAAGCTGTTGCTTCTTCCAGACAACCTTTTTCCTGGTGGTCTGACAAGCAAGATCATTATTTTGGCATTGCTCTGGGATTTTGCAGTTCCACAGTCCCAAAGAAGGAAAAAAATTGCTTTGTTCTTCAGGTGACATCAAATTCCACTGGATTCAATGGACAGGTACCATAAATAGGAGTAAGAATTAGGTCATAATTTTTGAGGTATGTTTATGCTATCCTCAGTCCCAAATGACTTTGTATTATAGACACATTTAATGGCATAACTAAGATTTTAAGCACATAGTTTATTTCTGAAGATAATACCGTATCATTAAGAGCAGTCTTTTGTCACCTTTGAGTAGATGGGGAAAACAAAATCTCTTTGATTTTATCTGTATGATCATATGAATTTAAAGTAACATGTATATTATAATTTTTCAAAATGGATCATAAAATACATATTCGTTTATAAGCTCTGCATGCGTGACACTTGGTAAAAGAGCAAATCCATATTGCAGTGTATCAGCAGCAAAGGTAAGGTCAAAAATGCAATTTAAATAATTCGTATTTTTAAATCAGTGGTATGTATCATTGATGAAAATTTTAGCTTAGGGTGTAATTTGCTTCTGCAAGACTATAACTTAGAGAAATGTATATTGCGCTGTTGACTTTGTAGTCCTTTAAAAGGATTATACTGTGTTTAGACATTATTCTGAGGGTTATTGTGGAAAAATTTAAGATTAGATATATAGCAATAAGAAAAATCGAGCTAAGAACCACATCTGTAATTCTTCATCTCTTTCAATTAATTTGTTGAAATAGCTCAAGCAGAAACTTGTAAAAAGGAACTATTTCTAGAAACAGAAGGGCAGGTAAGGGCTCAATCCTTTAGCCTTCACACAAGCAAAAGAAAAAGAAAATCTTATCAGGCGAAGAGAATTGTATTTAATTACAAGATCTCAGCATTAGACAGTAAGCTTTCTGCTCTGTGTGCAAACCTGCAGGCATCTGCGGCATCCTGCATCATACCACATCATCCCACAGGTATTCTTACAGCTTTTTCAGAACTGCATTTTTTTTCCTGGCTGCCTTTCGCCTGAATCTCTTTCCTTCTGGTAAATATGTGAACATTTAGCAGTGATATCTGGACTAGAATTTGCTGCATAACGTCCTATTTCACCTGCCACTGACACCAATGGAAAGAACTCACAGTGATTTCACTGGTGTTTGAATTACACCTTTTGTGAGAGGAGTCTGTCTGTGACAGGTATCCATTATAGAAATAATTATTGATAACAATTTTGGTAACATATTAATGCTATGTGTGTTTCTTCTAGAAATGGCTTATTCTACCAAGGTTAAATTACTATTATAGAATGTTAAAAAAGCTGACAAGTCTGTACATATTTTATACCACTAATGACATTAGCTTTCTACTGCTCTTATTAGTGCCTCCTGTGAAACCAAAACAGCTGAGCTTGATCAGGATGTGACTCAGTAATACCCGGCTGTAACATGTGATAGACACAAAATTTCTACTTCAGATGGCTACAGCAGCAGCCTAGTCACTATAGCATTTTACTATACCAGGGTCATCTGCTATTTTGCATATTTTATCCAGTTAAGGACTAACTAATTCTCCTGTAGTAAGAATCTACACTCAGGAATGTCTCATCTGGCCTTTAAATTAATTTTCCTGTGATACAATAAATTATTTATCTTTCTCAAATCAGTCATCATTTACTTATCAAATGCTATTATTTTACTAATAATTATTGCTGCTACTTAGTAGCCATAGCATCAAAAACATGCCAGTGCTGAGCTTTCTATGAAAAGGGCCAGAGCTCCTTGTACGTAGCGTGCAAATAAACAAAACACCCTTGCCCTGCAGACTTCCCAGCTTCAAACTCCAGCTCAGAAAAGTGCTCGGTACTTTTCTGAAAGGCTTGCGTTACAGAATCCAACCCCATTTCATCCCTGCTAAAGAGTTTCCTGTTCCTGCTGCCCCTCAGAAAAAAAATCTATGAAGAGGGGTTTCCTTTGAGCACCTGCAATGCCAGGCCGGAGCCACGGAGCACCGGGAACGCCTGCTCATACAGCCCGGCTGCTTCGCACGCACGGGGAAAAAACCTCTCAGCCCCCTCACAGTAGTGAAGCCCCTGTCCTGAACCCTGTGCCAAAAACCACATCCAGTACCTACCGTGATGTAGAAATGAGCTCTGCATTATGATGGTAATTAGCAACATTTCGATTACATGCAGTTGTAATTTATTTTTGACTCCAGTACTTTGTAGTTTTTTTACAGCTTTGAAAGGAAATACTGAAATTCTACACGGATTAGTCATTATGGGAATTTCAATATTAAAGTAATTGGTCTTTCTTGTATAAACTGAGCTTTGCTGCTGTAAAACTTCATTAACCCTCCACCAGAGGGCAACATCAGAAAAAAATATTTATATAAACCCAAAAAAAAAGAGCGGTTGCTTTTAGGATATTCCAGCTACAACACATGTTTTCATCAGGGAATTTTACTTTTAAAATGCGCTGCTTACATTTTGACACCAGCTAGACAAGTGAAGGCGCTTAATAATTTTAGAAGGATTCATTTAGAGCACAAGTTATATACTATTTTTTTAAATTAACAAATCTACAGCAACTTTAAGATTAACATAAAGCCTAAGAGAAATATAACGGTTATGGCTTAGAAAGAAATACTACGCCTTGCATCTTCCATACTATGTTTTGCACCTTTGCATCTACTTTGAAGTAATTAAAGTCGGAAAACTGCTACTAGATTCTGAAAACAAAAATAATTCTGTTCAGAATGTGCCTGGCTCATTCCAGTGCTGCAAATACCACAAATCAAGTCTAAATGTTACACTGGCCTACTCAGAGGCATGAAAGCAGAGGACACAAAAGAGATGGACAATATTAAATGCTTAAGAGAAAGCAGTCACTAGTGGATGCCTAGTATGATATAAAATAAGGTGTTAGAGTAAATATGGCTATCGAGATGAATATATCTTTAGAGTAGATGCTATCTATTTATAGCAGGAGCGGTATTATTTGCAGTTAATGCTCTGTTTCCCCAGAAGGGCGACTGACTGCGCGGAGGCCGTGTCCTTTCTCCACACCCACGGTACAAATGGATCAGCCG
>NW_009635180.1:0-504 GCF_000690535.1 Cariama cristata
CTTTTCCTCCGGTGCGGACCGAATAGGATTGCGGTCCTGAAAATCCGTACGGCTTTTGGATCCCGTGTTTTGTGTTGGAACTTTGGTGCCAGCCTCCGTCCCGGTGCCGAGGTCTTTTTCCGTGTGCCCGTTTCACGGCGCCGGGCGCGAGCGTGGAGATCTGCGAGTGACCGTCGGGGCTGAGGCCGGGCTGGGGTTGCTCGGCCGTAGCGCAGCGAGACACGACCTTAAATAAAACCGACTCCAGAGTTTACTCGTCTTAATCTCGGGAGGAAAGGGAGTTTCTCGTCCAGCTAATGACAGGTTGCCTCGCTGCCGAGCCGCGGACTCCGTACGCTTTCCTTGTGGGCGAGGAGGCTGGCGGTGAAAAAGCATCTCTGACAATCCCATGCTTAAGGGAAACGTCTTTGCACCGACGCGGTGTCGTGGGAGTCGCTTACGCAAGGAGCGCGGTAACGGGACGGATCCTCCCAGGAGGCGGCGATGGCTCCCTCGTACACCGGG
>NW_009635180.1:517-1513 GCF_000690535.1 Cariama cristata
CGCCGTGCCTCCCTGCTTACCCGTCTGTAAAATGGGCTAACGCCGACGCGGTGCCGTATACGTGGTGATTAGTTGCACAACGCGTTCGCTGGCGGCGACGCGCTTGCGGCGTGGCGGGGGGGGAGATGATTTTCGACTTTGAATTGCGGGGCTAATAAAGATATTATTGTCAGCTTAAGTCACGTAGCCGGAAAAGCCAAACACGATGGCTGGAATTCTCCACGTCAGATCGCTGACGGCGTCCGTTTTCTTCTCCCTGACCCTGCTGCGCGTTTCCAGTCCTCGGCGAAGGCTGATCGCAGTCGCTCCCGCTCCTGCGCCGTGGTGGGACGCTCGGGTTTGGGTTCGCTTTTCTGCTGCGCCTCGCACGGCGCTCGGCTGCCCCTGACCCTGGCAGAGCTGCGCTCTTCTCCGTGCCGTGATACAAAGAGCGTGCAAACGCCTCGTGTCGCGGGGGGAGAGCGGGCCGGCCGGTTGGACTTTAAAGCGTCGTGGCAATTTTTTCTTTGGCACTTCTTCATAGTGTTTAAAATAAATTAAAAAAAGAAAACCCAAACCCTTGCGGTGCTAAGTATAAGACTTGGATTAATAGTTTCAGTAGAACAAAAGCTGCTGTTTAAAGTAGGCGTAAAAGGAAATTGCCGAGCTGGCGCGGTGACTTGTGGCATCGCGGCTTTAACCTGTGCGGAGCGGGGATTGTAGGCACCGAGCTCCTTTCTGCTGATTGTGAGTCGTTGCCCCGGCGTAGTGAGAAAACGTTCTTTTCCCAGGAAATACGAGGGGTGTTCTCGACAGAAAACGCATTGGCGAAGCCGCTGTGCGGCGGCCTGAGTGGTGTGCGTCTGCACCGTGGCGTTTTTTGGGGAAACGCGGTTTTGCTTGCTAAAAAAATAAGCTTATAGAGGGGAGACGGCGCGGCAGCTCACGGCTTTTGTATGCGATACATCTGGAAGGGACGTCTGTTGGGATACTCGGTGCGAGTACGCGACTCGGAAG
>NW_009635180.1:1544-3306 GCF_000690535.1 Cariama cristata
TGCGTACGGAGTCGGGCGTTCTTCGAGCGCAGCTGTGGGTGCGAGACACTTGTCAGCTCTCGGCGTGCGAGCGGTGGGTATTAAGTGTGCAAATCCCTGCTGAGAATAGAGCGGGGAAGGGGACGCGAAGCGGAGTTGTGCCCTCAAACACTTTGGAAGATCGGGACCGTGGTGTCGCGAATAAGTTGCACCACCACACGTGGTCTTTCTAGTGCCCTTAATTTCGGTTGGTTTAGCTTTCCGCTGAGTTCACCGTGTTTCTGGCGGGTCTGTGCCGCTCGATGCCGTGCGGTTGCGGCGGGATGCGACTTTGCGTGGCGGCGTTGGGGAAGGGATGGCAGGGATGGATGCTCTCCCGCCCCGTATCGCAACAAGTGCCTTGGCTCCGTCAGCGCTTTAGTTAAACTGCAAACTCATCGCTTCAAATGACAGAAAAATAGATTTACTTGGCAGGAGGAAGGCTGGATCAAAACGCTATCGAGAGAAAACGATGCAAAATCGGTGGCCTGATTTGCGGAGGTGGAGGTTACGAGCATCCCCCCGGGAGGCTGGCGGGGACAGCGAGTGCCGGGCTCCCTTGCAAAACCAGCTGGAAATAGTAGTGGCCTGATTTAAGCAGGCGAATTTGTCTCAAACTGAATTTCCTCGCATGCAGCCGCTGAGAAATCTATGTTTATTTTAGATACGTGCCTCGTAGTTGGCTGAAACGGGAAGAGAGCCTAAGGCGGGGTGTTGGGTAGTTACTGTAATTCTAGGGAGTACAACCCTGCTCCTGAGAGCGGGTGCGATTTAAAGGTTTTATCGAGCCGCAGCGTAAGGAAGGACGATTTTGGGGGAAACTCCGCTTTGTGCAATCGTTTCTTCACCTTCTGTTCCTGCCGCTGCCACCCCTCATCCTGACGTGGTCGACGCGGCCCTGTGATGCGTGGGGTGTTTACGGGCAAACTTCACAGCCCTTGATGCTCCGCTGCCGTGGGATCCTCGCCGTCGGCTCTGCATCCCAAACGTGGCCGTGCTTTTTCCCCGCCGGGTCCGGGCTGGGCCAGCATCTTCCCCCCGGACCAAGCATCTGTCCTGGCCCGTCGGCAGCCTTCGGAGGTGGAAAGTTGATGCTGGAGTGGAAGCAAGGATGAAAATTAGATTGTGCGTGCTCGCCCTTATTCATTATTGGGCTGTCAGGGCGATGGGGTTTTGTAACGCAGTACGTGATCGGCGTCGGGGTTTGGGCCGTCGTTTTGCCTTCAGGACCCAGGGTTTGTAATTTATCCTGAAAAGCGCAAACCCCCTCAAAAGAGGAAAAAAAAAGCGGTGAGGGCGGGGGTGTGAGCCTCGGACTTAACGAACGGCCGTGTTTGTGTTGGAGGCTGTTCGGGCTTTTATACAGCTGGGAGGCTTCGTTCCTGCGCCGCTGCCGACGTGTTCTTCAACCCCGGTTTTAGAATAATCTGGGTGTTGAAATGAGCACGGTTGTATTTAGAGCAAAGGGAAGCAGGTGGTTGTGGAAACGGGGTAAAGTTTTTATTTAAAAGCAGTTTGGCGTATGAAAATCGTCATGTTTTTATAAACTTTCGCTGCGACTCTGGCTTTTGACTGCTGCTTCTCTCGTGCTCCGACGCTTGAGCACCGGCGTGTTGTTCAGCGTGCCTTTTCCTTGCTGGAAGCCCTCCGTTTGCGGGGACGGTTGCTGTCCTGAAGTAGCCCGGATCGTGCCAAAAATCTGCAGGAGGCTTCCGAGCTGGGCTGCCGAGGGTCGGCTCGTACG
>NW_009635180.1:3400-5603 GCF_000690535.1 Cariama cristata
CTCTTGGCTTTGCGGGCTGGCTGCCTCCTGCCTCCCCCGGCCCTTTCCTTGGGCTGAAGGAGTCGGCGAGCTCGCGGGTTTTCTCACACCTTCCTTTTCATCCGGGATAACTGTTTTGCAGGGCTTTGGTAACGGAGGTTCGATGGTGATCTGCCAGTTTGATTGTTGCCTGCGATGATGCGAGAGCCGTGCAGGCCGTATCCTGCCTTGTTCCTGCCTTGTACAGCACCTAGTCGAAGCTTAGCCGCTATAATAAAGGTATTGGGTCAGGTTCAGCGCGGCATCGCTGATCCCGGCGCCGTGTTTTGGCTGTTCTGGTGTGCCTTGGGTAACCCGCCGGTGTCGGGTTGGGGATGCAGGCTGGGACGGAGGCAGGTCCTGGGAAGGAGGAGAAAGCGAGGAACCTCGAGGACCTTCAGGTCCTGCTCGTTTGGAGCTGAGCTGTGCGAGCAGCTGATTTTGCTCGTAGCTGTTCCGGTAAGGCTCGTGAAGTAAAGAGCCAGGGCTTGGCCGGCTCCGGTGTGGGGCTCCTTTCGGCACCGAAGCCTTGCCCGTCTCGCCTCCGGGTTGTCCCGCGAACCTTTCGTTGGGGCAAGGGTTGCGTGCAGGTCTATGGGGAGAGGTGCTCAGCCACGTTTCCCTCCGCCTTAGCCGTTAAGTGCTGCTAATTGCCGGGTTTGGGGTGGATTTTTGGTTTAGGAGTTGGATAACGTTTCGGTTTGCCGCGTTGCTGGTGGGAGCTTCCTTCTGGTGGAGCTTCGCGAAGCAAAGCGGGGCAGCGACGGTGGGGAGCAGAAAGCTTCGGGCTGGGTCTGGCCGAACCAGATCTCTCGTGGGTTTTGGTGCCCTCCTGCCTTGGCTCTCGTCTGGAGGTACCCGAGGGCTTTGGAGGGCCCGGCTTGGGGGTCCCGGCTTGTTTGGGGGTCCCCTTGGCCTTTCTCCCGCCCGCGTGGAGGTGCCCAGCCAAGGTCGGGTGCCGACTTTGGGCTCCTGGGACCGGAGCCCTGGTGTCCTGCCTCGGGTTCCTGCCCTCGTCAAAAAAAAAAAAAAAAAATCACGTGGCGCATCTGGGGAAGAGGTTTTTTTTGTTCCTAAAATATTTCTGGAAATAGCTTTTTAAATGTAGCCCCTACAATAGAGAAGTTTCAGATCATGCTTCGTGGTTAGTTTTGGTGTTAGCCCTTAAAAATACGTTGTTTTTTTTTCTTTTTCTGAAGTGCATGTTCTCAACATGATTGAAATCTTGACAAAATACGAAAAATAAAGCCCCTCGAAATTCTGATCCTGGAACCAATATTCCATCTTTCCTGTTCTGCAGACGGTGTTTGGTTCTGGTGAAAGGCTTCATTAGTTAAGTACGGTTGATGGTTTCCCCCCCCGGCCCCCCATGCCCTGGAAGACACAAGGGACGAAGCTGCGGTACGTTTAATTGTTTTTACCTCGCTTCCTTTTCCTTTCCTCCCTTGGCCTCTTTTAATTTGCCTGGCTGAGTTAGGGCCGGGAGCACCGTCCTGCAGGGCCCGCAAGCGGCCGCGGAGGACCGGGATGCTCTGCGCCTCCCTGGCCGGCTTTCTGGGAGTTTGTACCGAAACCCGGCAAATTCGTTTTGGTGTTTTGTTATCCTGCAGAGAGGACGTAGGAGGTGAGGGGGCCGCAGGTCACTTGGCTTCTGTGTGGTTTTTTCCTGACTTTACTCTTGTTTTAGATGGGCGTTTGGTATGAAGTGTTCCAATTTCTCTTACAAAAGTTTTGCAGACTTGCGTAGAGATTAACTAAACCCGGCTTTTTCCTTCCCGAGGGGCAGAGGCAAAACCGGCCGGGTTCTTGTCGCCTGCCGTTTCACCTCCTGGAAGGACGAAGGTCTGCGTTAACAAGAGGAGGAGGGATCCTCGCGGCGCTTTGGGATGCACGGCTTTCACTCTCGGTTCTTATGGGTGTGGCGACCGAGCCAGAAATACTGTTTGTGTAAGGATCCAGCTTATTATAGTTGGGAGCGAGGCGTGACTCACGGCTGGGTGTAATCTCCCCACTGCATCGCTCCCTCGGAGACGGCGTTGTGCTCCGGCCCTGGTGCAGGCTGGGGGGGGAGACCGCGTTGATGTGTTCCTAAAAACCCCGGGCAGAAGTAGCGGAGAAGCCTACAGGTAACGGAATAAAATCCCGTGCGTCACCCGTGGGTGGGGAGCGAGCGAAATGTGGAGCG
>NW_009635180.1:5635-7600 GCF_000690535.1 Cariama cristata
ACAACCACCGACGGCGTGGATGTCGTGTGGGTTGGTCGGCTTCTGCTTCTCCAAGAGCCCGGGGATGGTCGAGGCTGGTCCAGCCTGGTCCGCCCTTTCTTCGTCGTGCTCCTCGTTAGCAAACGTACGCCGGCTCCAGGTCTACCCGCCGCCCCCGCCCCGTGATGTGCCCGAATCTTAAGAAAAGAGATTTTTAGTAACTAGGCTGGAAAACACACCTGCCCAGCCCAAACTCGGTTTAAAATCAGAATATATGCGGTGCCAGGGGGGTATTTAAACGCACTTGAGGATGAAAGTCCTCTTTGGTCGCTGGTGCCTTTTGCGATGTTGACTTAAAAGCTGGAGTTTAAAAACTCCAGAGGTTGCACATGGGCTTTTGACGCAAAAGGAAGCGTTTTCCTTGGGGCTGAAACTGTGAAGTTTCCTAATATAGTTGTGGTTGCCGTGTCCCGCTGCCGGGAGCGAGCGGATGCCCGAGGGCTGGAGGAGGACACCTGCTGCGGGCGCTCGTTTTGGTCCGAGACCAAGGCACCTCCGAAAGCCGGGTCCCGGTGGTCTGGGCTTGACTTCTGGGTCTTGGTGGGAGCTGGGGCTTGGGGGGGTTTGTCAGCGCGGCGCCAGCCTCGCTGACGCGGGGGCCCCAGCCTCGCTTCTGCCGGGCGGCGGAAAAAAAAAAAAGAGAAATAAATTCCAAGTTTTGTTTCTTTTTCTATTCGACCTGCTTTTGTGCCAGAACTGAAGCTTTCACGCTGCCTTGCTGGTTTTGATAAGATTGGCTTTCAGAAACCAGTGTAAAAACAAGCAGAATGGTGAAGGCTCCTGGGTGTTTGTAATCCAGAAGGCCCTTATCGGGGGTGTCGAGCGTACGGTTGTAAATTGGCGTTTTCTGTGCTTTCCTCTCATCTTTGCGCACGACTGATAGGGCAGCTGGTGCGGTGCCAAGCAGAAACACGGGAAGAGTTTTTGGTAGCAGAGCTTGGTACGTCACTGGGAGGGTTAATCCGGTGTGAAACCTTGTATTGTTTGCAAAAATTAAAAAAAAAAAAGGTTTTCTCCTAGGGGAGTCGTCTCCTTCGTTAGCTGATGCTGATGGCTTGCTCCCTCCGCAGCTCGCAGAGGACCACGCTCTGCAAGTACGGCGGCGTGTTCAGGCACGACGGCAGAAGGGGTGAAGTATTTCCAGCAGCGATGAGCTCGGCCGTCCTTTCTGGACAGGACAATTAAAGAAAAAAAAAACAAAAACCAAACCCAACCACCAAACAAAAAACCAACAAACCAAAAAACCCCGGTGAATCAGCCTGAAACCATTTGCTGTAATTCTGCGAACCTCCGGGTCTGGCGGGGCCCGGTGCTGCTCCCCGCCGAAAGCCCCGTCCGTGGCACGAGCGGGGCTGGGAGCTCTGGAGCCGTTCCTCTTCTCTCCTCCTTGCTTTTGCGGATTTAAACAACACCCTGTGGCCGGTACGTTTTTAGAAACGTCTCCAGGAGGAGAGTAATTTGTAATTAACCTTTTCGCCTGCGTTATTGAAGCCCAGCGCAGTCAGAAAGGCGTTATACCTCGAGTTCAGGTGAATCTTTAAAAATCAAGAGCAGTTAAAACCGAACGAATATGCACTTCTGAACGCGGCCGTTGGAGAAGCGATCGACTAATTCTGTCGGGTTTAAATTCAGGTTGATTGAGGAGCTCGTCCGCACGGAGGAGCGGGATTCCCTTGCTGCTCGCCTCGCCTGAGCCCGGGGTGGGAGTTGAGCCCCCGGCTGCGCCGGGAAAGGCTTTGCCATGGTGCCGGAGGTTGTTCTTCCCGCAGATCTCCCCGGAGAGCGGTCGGCGTGAGCCTTCCCTCCGGGCAACCTTGGCCATGGGTGTTTAAATCCCGTTAATTAGCGATTCGCGTCGTTCTCGCTGCAGGTGAGTGGGGGCTGCTCGTGCCGCCGGCCCCACGACCGACGGAGGGGACGGTGACT
>NW_009635180.1:7701-17450 GCF_000690535.1 Cariama cristata
CCCGGCCGATGCACCCAGCCTGTCGCCGTGGGGTGTTGGCGCGGAGCGGTTCTTGCCTCGTAAACTCATCGTGGAGAAGCGACTGCGGGCGGCAGGAGAGCCGCACCTTTCTGCCCGGGTCCTAAATCGCTTTTTTTTTATAAACTTTGGTAGCAGGAGCGGAGGGGGCTCCTTGTGCGGGGGGTTTGGTCCTGGGGCTGGTGGTCGGTCACGTCAGAATCCGGTCCTGCGCGTAACGAGGTTGTTGTATATTAGATGTGAGTCTCGTGCTCTTTTGCGGGTGAATGTTTAAAATACTGGCCTGGATCTTTGGCTCTGAGTAAGAGGCGAAGGCATTTGCTGTTTTTCTGGGGTTTTCCCCAAGATTATTTATGAAACGTCCAGCGATGCCCCGGCTGGGACGTGGAAACCCTTCCCAGGCTCGTGTTTTCGCTGCCGAGCACTCGTCTGTCTTCTGCCTGCGAATCCTTCCGGTGGCTCAGAAGGGCGAGGCTTAATTAAGCTTTTTATGGCATTTTACAAGCATTAGCTAACTGAATGTTGTGACATCCCCATGGGGTAGGTGTTTTTTCGCTTATCCTCCTAAAGCCGTTTCAATCTGCGCGGGCACTCGGAGAATTGTGTTGGGAGCGAGATGCTTTTGGAATGAGGTTCCCGATGGTGTCCCGTCGTCGAGGGCAACCTGTGCCGAGCTGCTCTTAAAAAGATGTGGATTCCCAGGGGTTTGAGACGTTATCCCGTGCCTGCACCGTGACGGAAACGTAAAACGATGTCGTAAAGAGGCTCCTGGAGACGTGAGCGTCCGTACAAGCGAGCGGCGTTTAGGGCAGCTGAGGGTGCGGGTGTGTTGAAGATGCTGCCGATGGCCCCGCTGCCGATAGCGACGTCTGGCGCTCGGGTTTAAAATGAGTGTGTTCCTAAAGGAAAAGGAGAACGGAAAACAGGGTGAATGGGGATTCCGTGTGAACCACGCTTTTACCTGATTTCTTATTTTTAGGGCACTTGGCGAGAGATGGGGCATATGAAAGGGGTGCGGGTGCTGGTACTTGGCACCAGAGAGGAGAAGCATCAGCGCTCTGAAATGCCGATTTTATCTGGACGGTGAGACGGCAAATTCTGGGGAAAAGTGTGATGCCAAGAGCTGAAAGGTGCCAGCGTTCGCCTCGAACGTAGCGGGGTTTTTTAATCGGGGGGGCACCAGAAGCGAGCGGGGCACGACTCCCGCTCCGGTCCCTCGTGTTTCGCCCGCATCGTTCAGGGTTTGCATCACGGCAAAAGAGGCGTCGGGCTCGGAGGATTCCTGACGGCGTAGGACGTCGTGGTTTCTGAGCCGAGGAGTCACGCAGGGTTCAAAGGCAGTATCGACACCGCTGTCGGCTCGGGGTGTTCGGGGGTCTGAGCCGCTGGTGCTGCCGCCGACGCCGGGAGAAGGTTTGTTTTCTCTTGAGCTTTTCCTCGTTGGACTCTTCTACCTTCTCTGACTCGTTCTGTTTGTATTTTAAATTTAGCGTCCTTGCGCTGCCTTTTGCTTTGCTTTTCCATTTGTTCCCCCCCCGGGGTTTACCAGTTTTTCCCCCAAAGCACGCTGAAACGTCTGGGAAGCTGCGCTCTCCGGCAAAATCCATCAGCGGAAGAGGAGCTGATAAACTCTGACGGTTTCAAAACGTTTGACGGAAAGTAGTTGGGATGAAAGTCTTCGGTGAATTTAATGCTCCCCAGTTTCTAGCGGAGGGCAACTTCTTGTAGGAGGCTGCGACGAGATGGATAATCCTCCTCTGGGATGTTTCGTCAAAGCGTTCGACCTCCCACCAGCTCGGAGGCTTTGACGGGGAGATTGGAGCGGAGGCGAACGATGGGAGAGAGCACGGGAAGGGCGTAAGGAGATCACGCCGCCGCGGAGCAGCTCCTGAGGGGGAGATGGCTGGAAGGAAGGAACTGAGCTGCTCTGCCAAGAAAATTGGGATTGCAGCTAAGGACACGAAGCCTGAACCCCCACGTTCTGCAGCGACCAAACCACTGCTTCAATCAAACCGTTTATTCCCTTGAAAGTGATATTTATTTATTTATTTCCCCCCCTCATGTTCAGGTAGAGCTGAACCAGAGGGAAAGGGAATAAATGAATGTGCTGAATCCCTCGGTCTCGCTTCTCCTGTTTGTTTGCAAGGAGACGGCCGAAGTGGGATAGCTTCTGTCCGTCAGAAATCTGGGTATGTATTTTGCAGCCTCCCACCCCGAAATGGGCTGGATGCCGTGTGAACGCCCACTGCTGCGCTGCCGCTCGGCACCCCCCGTGCCAAATGGTTTTACTGACGGGGTGCAAATAAACAACGTGGGGTTGTACCCTTCCCAGCGGCGCCGTCACCGAAATAGGAATCTTCTCCCAGGTTTCGCTGGGAAGGAGGCAGTCGTCTGCCCCGGGCGTCTGTCCTGGTCCTCTACACGAATCTTTGGGAAGGAGGCCAAAGGGAGATGGGAATCCTCCCGGCTCGCGGAGCTGCCTTTGCGTCCCCGGCTCCCGAGGCGCGATACCAATATCGCATTTTGCAAATAAAGGTGTTTTGATATTTTTATTTTTTGAGGGTGGGTTTTTGTTTTCCCCTCCAAGTTTTGAAAACCTCAGCAAAGGAAGCATGACAGCTCCCCCATGAATTAATTGCCATTTTTTCTTAGATAAAGTACTGAGTGTATACTGCCGAGATACCGCAGGTGTGTTGCCTTCGGGGTCGCTCGTCATCGGCGACGGCTGCGCTCCTGGAAAGCCGTTTACAAAGGATTTACCCCGTGGTAGTTGTGATTTGGGCTGCAGTGCGATATTAGTGCCAAAAGCAGGAAGAAAGTCTTGGTTCTAGCCAAAAAAATGATGGGAAGGAGACGATAGGACCTTATCACAACAGGAGGGATGCTGGCGAGCGTTCCTGCCCGCCGCTTTGAAGCTCTGAAGAGCGTGTTTTAATTCGGAGTCGATAACGAAGCCTCACCGATCCCGGTCTACATGAGCCGGCCGTCGCCTCTCCGTAAGTCCAGAGCCCGTCCCGCTGTCATTTCCCCCCTCAAATCAAGATTTTCGTTATCTGAAGAACTTGGAGATTCACGTTCTTGACTCCTTTTTGTACCTAAGATGCAATTAAGGAAAAGACGCGGGTTTTCCAAAACGTTATGTTGGTGGCTACAGCTCTGCGGCTCGGTCGGGGAATTAAATGAGAAAAGCTTCGAGGGATGCGCAAGATTTGGAAAAAGCTCGGAGGAGCTTGGGGAGCGTCTGCTAGGAGGAGAATTAAAGGAATTTAGGGATGGCGGCATCTCCCGAAGCACGCTTCGTTGGCGTTCCTGGTGCTTCCCTCCCGCAGGCAGGCGGTGCGCGGGGAACCGTTCTAACCAAAGTCTCTGCAAATGAAGGCAGGTGGGCTTTGTCTCTTCGCTGCTGGGAAGAGTCAGATTTGGACGCCGTCCTTTCGGTGGATCGCGGCGGGAGGCAGGACTCAAGATTCGGCCGTTCCTTTGCGCACAACCTGAAACAGCAAAAGCTTCGGCGCTACGGAGCGTTATACTTGATGGATTTTTTTTATTATTATTATTTTTTTCCCCTCCTGGAATAGCTTAAAATGTAAATATTTAGAAAGTAACGTTTTCTTGTTAAGTACCGATTATGGAATATTTCTCACAAAGCTCAAAGAGCTGGGCTGTATGAGGATGGAAAACCCCCGTCCTGCGGGATACAACGGCTTTCTTCAGTAGTTCAGATTCGTAACAAAGCCGTGTCATTACAAATCTGATGAACCGCTTTGCTAAGGATGCAAATTCATCCCAAAAATACGTGAGATGTGAAAGGCGGGGGCATTTTGCTTCCACGTCCCTCCAGGATTTTCAGGCAACTTGTTTTCTTCGTCCTCTTGCCCTTTTTATCTCATTCTGATAAAATACCGGAGGAAAACTGAGCGCCCAGGGGGGTTTTTTGGGGCGTGAAATTCGTGCGATGGCGATGCTGGGCACCACGCGGACTTTGGCTGGAGAGGAGAGGCTGGATTGTTCGGGAGGATTAAATCACGGCTTTTCACCATTTAATTGGCTTCGTTCCTGCCGGTCTGTCCTGAAAATAACGGTCGGTATGGCGGACATCGTAGAAAGGACTGGGTTTTGGTCCTAAATGCGTGTTCTTTAGCATGTTTCTAGTTGTAATCTAATGGGAAAGCTCACGTACGGATTTTATCCGGCGTTGGAAGTGATGGTGATAGCATCGTACCTGCCCGCGCGAGCCCACTCCCTCTCGGGGGGGTTGTGGGTGCACTTGGCACCTATGGCCTTTGCCGGATGGTTGCAGATCCCGTCGGGTTTGGATTTCCTACAGAGGCAGGGAAGAGGAGAGCGCGTTTCCCTTGGACGGGCAAGAAAATGAGAAATAACAACGAGGGAGAGGATGCTGCTTCGCGGGCGATAAATCCCTCTGACGGTTCGTCGCCCCGTCGCCGGAGCCGGAGTTCTCCATCTGTGTTTTGCCTGACATCTCCGAGCGCGAGGGAGTTTGCCGGGTAGCTGTAAACGCCGTCGGTTAGCGGCTGTGGGCTGTGCTGCTGCTCTTTTCCTCCCCAAAAGCCACATTTTGCTGTCTATGCTTATTTTTATTTATCTTTTTTTTTTTTTTAGATGCCAAATCCACCAAAAGGAATTTATCTTTTATTGCAGGGAGTTTTCTTTTGGAAACCGTTCGCTGTGTCTGTAGCTCTTGCCAGAGGTCAGAGGGTACAAACGTGTGGCTTCTGGTGGGGACGTTCCCTGCGTTGTCGGTGGGGCAAAGCAAGAGCCGCCTGCCAAATTTTGCCGTCTGAATACGCTTGGGTTTGGAATTGCCTTCAGCCGGCAATAGCCCTGAGATTGCTCCGGCGATAAAAGAATATTAAGTCGTTTTTCTGTGTGCGTGAAGTTAATAAGTACGCGATTAGCGAGCGTGGAAGATAATAAGAATGGTATTTAAGCAACAAAGCCAGGAAATTCCGGATTAAAGCGTGGATGTTTAACTCGCCGCTCTTGGGGTTTGGGAGTTGCGTGCCGTTGGGGAGTTTTGCCATCTTTAGGAATAATCCTGAAAAGAGACGTTTTTAAGGCGCTGGGGAGTCTTGCCCATCTTTAGGAATAATCTGGAAACGAGACGTTTTTTCAGGGCACCAGGAAAGCCGACAGGTCTGTTCATCTCCCGGTAACGCCGACATTTCCCCTCCTACAGCAGCACCCCCTTATCCAACCTTACACATTTTTTTCCCCTCTTCTTCACGTGCCAAATTTGCAGCTTGGGATGAATTATTTTTTTTTTCCCCAGCAGTTTCCCTTCCTTGACAGTAGAATTTTTATCATAACCCTTTAACTGCAAAAAAAACCCCAAAAAATCCCGCGGAGCTTTTTGCCCGGACCCAGCTCCCGCGGATGTGCGCTCCTCTCCGTTTCTGCCGCCAGGAATGCAGAAAATCAGGATTTGAAGGCAGAGCAGGAGCAGACGCCTTCCTGAGCCTTAGCACCTGCTAAAACTTCAGATTTCTGTAGTCACCTTCTGGACAGGCTGGCTCTGCTCCCTTCTGGGAAGGAGGTCCGGCCTGGCACGCTTATTTTTTTACTGTAAGAAGAGGAATTTTTGGGGATTTTTTTTTTTTTTTTGCCCGAAAGGGGCTTTTTGTTTTGCTTTGCATAGGCGACATCTGCTAATTGCGGAGTTTTGGTCTTGCTTTTATTTCCCTTGCGCAGGACCGGGGTGCGCGGAGGAGGGCTGCCTGCCCCGGGGAGGGCAGGGATGCTGAGCTCCCTGCAAATCTATTAAGAGAAACTTTCTGCTTTCGCGCTGCTGCCAAATAAACTCCCTTATTCTCCTAGCTACTTGTCCGTGATTTTGGAAAGAAAAGCTTCGCCGCCTCTGAATTGAGAATTGGGGTTTTTTTCCCTGAATTTGCCGAGCCCTTGGTGTGCCCGTCGTTAGCAGAGTCGTTACAGCCAGTTCACCTGCCGGGAGAAAGCAGCAAAATTTGTATTTTTGCTCCCAAATCTCAATTAATTAAACAGCGGTCCCAAAGCACAATTAATTTTAGAGGGGAGGAGGTTTATTTTTTTTCCCCCCTTGGCACCTGCCGTCGGATAGTTCCCGGCCGGCTTGGAGGCTGCCCGGCCAAGTTAATTATTTTATACTCTGTAATAAAGCGCGCGTTGTCGCTCTCGTTCCTAGATTGATGCCGAGGTGCTGATCTGGGCACCGCCGACCCCAGCTGCCGGGAGGAATCCGTGAGCCCACGACCTCGGCTATGGACATCGTCCTGTCGGATTTTGTTCGCTCAACGGGGGCAGAGCCGGGACTGGCCAGAGACCTCCTTGAAGGTAAGTGAAATGGGGAATAAAGGAAGGGAAGAGCCGGGGGGGGCTGGTAGGGGGAAAAAAGGGGGTTGGGAGAGGGGCAGGGAGCTGCAAAAAAGACCCCCGGGGCTGATGGTTGGCGAGCGCGGTGCCGGAGATATTAAAATCGTGCCCTCGGCGGCGCCGCTGGTGAAATTCTGCCTTGGTTTCTTGTTACGCGTCCATCGGGTAATGAATTTCAAATGTTTGGAAGGAGAACGCATCGCGCAGGAGTGCGGTTTCCCTTCCTTCGTCCTCTCCGTTTGCCACGAGCGGAGAAACTTAAGGATTTTTATTTTTTTTTTCTTTATAGCAGCGATGCCTTCGAAAAGGTTGAAGGAATAGCGCTAGGTGAAGGCTACCAGTGTTTTGAAAGCAACGCGGGGGTAATTATATAGGCAAAAGCGTGCTTTTACTGGTATATCTTGTTCTGCTTGCGAAGGTGGTTTGATTACGCCGATATAAATTGCTGTTTTGTCGGTGGCCGTGACGTCTCCTGGCAGAGCATCCCCTTAGAGCCCCGTTTCCACCCGGCGCAGGAGGCTCCCACCAAACAGGATCGGTCGGTTTAAGGTGATGGAGAGCGCCGAGATGCTCAGGAGTTGAACGCAAGCATCGTCCGCACTCGGTCCGTTTGCTTTTAAACGGGCAAGCCAGCCCTCGAAAGCCTCAGTACGCCGCACCTGCAGCTTTCCAGTGCTCTACCTATTTTTTTAAGTGCCCTAAAGTCGTTAAGTTTGCCCTAAACCACAGTGTAACGTTGGCTTTCTCAAAAACCCCGTAAGATGGGGAAGTCGCTCCTTAATGATCGCGTTTAGTTGAAGGCTGCAGGTAATTTTTTACGCCCTGTGCTCAGAGCGATGGGAAGGGTAGAGGAGAGCGGATACCAGGTCTTAATTTTGGGGCTTGCTCGCGAGCGTCGCCTTTGGGTTAGTGTTGACACAAGGGTGGTGAGTAAACGCTGGCACGTGTTGTCATGCTGGAGGACAGAAGCGTTGCGTGAGAAGCGGGGCTCTTTGTACATAATTAACCAGTCTGTACTTACAACGCAAGACCGTGCTTGCTGCGTTTCTTCCTACCGTCCCTTTCCTTGTCTAATACAGGTCGTTGTTGTTGCTGCTTGACCCCGGGACCGGCTGATGCTCCTGCAGCATCCGCACCAGCTCTCGGGATGCTCTGGCTGTAATGAATTCGGAGTCCTGAAATTGCTGTTAGACTCTGTGACTTTGGGCAATTTTCTCCGCGTACTTGCCTCTGGCTCTCCTCCTTGGCTCGGCGCTCGCAGCATCGATTCGCAGCATCTTCCTCTTCAAAACTCCCGTTAGCTTCGCCGGGTTCAGGGCTTCACCCTTCAATTTTTACAGCCGAGCGTCGTCTCGGCAGAAGCCCGGCGAGTTGTGGCGTTTGTGGCGTGGTTGTGTTCTGGTTTCTGGGTTTAGGTCGCTTTGTTTCATGTCAGGATTTCTAATCTTATCTTTTGGAAGAAATACCGAGGCTCGCGCTAGAAGAGGTTCAGGCAGATATTCCTTCAGACTCTCCGTCTCCCGCTCGGCGCAGGGGTTGATTTATTTCGACGCCGGTAGCTTTAGCTCGGTTTCACGACGTGCTGCTGAGTCGCTGCCGTCTCTCCTGCAGCCTCGGTGGAGTTGGCAACTCCAGGAACGGAAAAGAGGGGAAAAACGCAGAGGTCTCTTCTTGTTTGGGGTGGGAATTAGTGAAAGCAGTCGGATCAAATAGATGTTTAAAGTGGGATGTTTGAGGGCGATATTTGAGGGCGATACGAGCTGTGGAAGTCATGTTTTCTGTCTGTACTTTGAGTTTCATGCGTGTGTCAAGCGAAGGCACTGTCTGGTGGCAGCGAGAGGTCTTCCAGGTGATGGTCTTCTCCGTCGTTCTGCTCTCCGGCACCGCTGGAAACCTCAACAGCAAAGGCTCGCAGCGTACAAATGGACACGAAGGAAAGAACTGGGGGAGAAGGGAACAAAATAATGAGCAAAATTAATTTAGGTTCTGCTCTTTGAAATCCTCCCGTGTTCTGGCAACGGGAGCTGTAGCATCACGAGGAAGACGGACTCCGGGTCTCTCTGTGGTTGAACTTCTGGCTCGTGGTGTCCCCAGGGGACACTGGTTTTCCTGCCGGAGGAGGGAACCTCCCTTTTATCATCCAAGCACCAGCAAAACCTCCTCTGCGCAAAAATTTCCCTCGACGCCTGTAATCGCCTCGCTGGGGTTGGCAAGAGAGCACCGTAGTGCCGAGCCCATCAAACACACCCTGTCCGGGCGCTTGCAGACAACGAGGTTGTCTCGGAGTACGGGCATTTACAAATCCTTTCAGCCGCCAGCGTTTCACATAAACTTTCCAAAGTTTAGGGTTTGGGTTGGTTTGGTTTTTTTTCATTTTCTGAAGCGGCTGGGGGTGAAGGTGGTTGGGCAATGCAGCTGCAATGGGTCGGCGTGGCTGCCCGGTCCTCCTGCGGCTGCCGCGTTAAAGCGAGTAGCGACGTGACGGCAAATTTAATTTTAATCTGATGGGTCATTCTCATGCCTTGATGCCGATTCATTATTTCATTTAAAAAAAAAAAAAAAAATTTAAAAATCCCCTGGACTCAAAAGGTAAAGCTAAAAATAACTTTCCGTTTGGAGTCAGTCATTAAGTGCTGCAAATTACGTCTCTCAAAAGAATTTGAATACTTGAGAAGCGCATTTCCTTTAGGGAATTAGACATAATGACTTCTTTTATTGTCCGTGAGCTAGCGTATAAACCGATTGGCGGTTAATGTATCTTTCCTGTAGTGGAGTTACTATATATAAAGTTGGCTTGCTTTCCACGGTGTCTGCTAACTTGCTAATTTAAGAGCCTAGATTAAAAAAAAACCACCAAACAGACCAAAAAAATCATGATTTTCCCAAATGTAAGCCATATGCTAGACTTTTGGGGTTTTTTTGGCTATGTATTCTTGCCTTGCGGCTTCTAAAAGGTCAGTGTATCGCGTACTGAGAGACTTCAGGGTATTAATGTGTATTGTGTTCTTGCAGCTTGCTGGGCAGTCTCAAAAGGAAAGCGAGCTGCTTTAAGGATTCGCTCGACTCCATGGAGTTCAGGCTGATTTGCTGAATAATTTATCTGGCCGGTAACGACAGGAGCCTGCTGAAAAGTCTTCTGGATGCCGCCCAGCCCGGCTGGCACCTCGCTTGCTTCTCTCTTTTGGGTGTCAGCTCAAAAAGAATTGGGTGGCTGCCTCTTAAACCGTGCAGAGAGATTTAAAAAGTCGCCTTACAAATCATCAGCTTTTAATATTGCGCTTTATGGTGCGTGTTTTTGCCTGGAGTGTTATCCCGCGATGGTGCGGGGGTAAAGAGAGCCGGAGGCTGTGACCTTTGTC
>NW_009635180.1:17499-18539 GCF_000690535.1 Cariama cristata
GCAGGAGAGTTATGAACCAAAGTGCTCGGGTGGGCCCCGAAGCCATCGGCCGTTGGGTTTATCTCCCTGCTGCTGGACACGACCCGGCCTGACGCTCCGTTCCCCTTTCCCAAGGGCAAAATGCTCTTGGTTTTACTCCCGTCCCTTGCTCCGTGCGCAGGGTGTGCTGTTAGGGTGACCCTGCCCTCCTTCAGGTCACAGCCAGGAATCTCGTTTTGGCAAAATTACATCTCAGACTAGGTATAAGGGAGAAATGTTTGATGCTGAGGGGGGTGAGACGCTGGCACGGGTTGCCCGGAGAGGCGGGGGGGGGCGCCGCCCGGTTGCCCGGAGAGGCGGTGGGTGCCCCGTCCCTGGAGACCTTCAAGGTCAAGTTGGACGGGGCTCTGAGCAACCTGATCTGATGGAAGATGTCCCTGCCGCAAGCAGGTTGGACTTAAATGGCCTTGCAAGGTCCCTTCCCACCCAAACCTTCCTGTGGTGCTGCGAAAATTTTGTGAAAATTTGGCGTCTTTGGCCCTTTGTTTAGGTTTTGCCGATGTCCGGCATCCAAGAGCAGCAGCTCCCTCCAGGCTCTGGATGTATCTGCCCAGGCGAGGTGTAAACCCTCCACAGAACCTGGGGAGGTAAAGCCACCGCGTTCCGGGCACTCCGGCTTCGTGGTTCTCTCTCTCCCAGGAATGCAAACCCTGGCCAGAAACGAGGGATGCTGCGTCCTCCTCTCCTCCCGGTTTCTGCTAGGCAGCCTTCGTGCTTCACCGCAAACCCCGCTGGGTTTAGTTTCTAGGGTGGACGTTTTAGGGACTGACTTAATTTCTCTCTGGCGTGATGGTGACCAGTGCCGCTCCCTTCCCATCCAGGCAAGAACTGGGATCTGAGCGCAGCCCTGAGCGACTTTGAACAGCTGAGGCAAGTGCACGCCGGCAACCTACCCCATTCCTTCAACGAAGGACGCAGCTATAAACCCCCCGAGAAGGAGGCAGCCCGTCCGGGGCGACCACCGCTCCAGCGGCAGGGTGGCATTGGGCAAGGTCAGCGTC
>NW_009635180.1:18570-30316 GCF_000690535.1 Cariama cristata
GATGACATTGTGCAAGGTCAGTGTCACAGAAATGGTACGGATCCCGTAAATCTCCTTCCTGGGGCCTGAAATATTTCTATAGTATTTATACGGTGGAGCAATGCAGCCGCTTGCAACCAAAACATGCTGGCTGAAGGCAGCGATTTGATAATTGCTTCAGCGAGGTTTGCTGCTTCGGCGCCGTTCAGGTGTGGTTTCTTATTTAATTTTTTTTTTTTTCCCTTTTCCTCTCAGAAAAACGCCTGTCTCGAGGCATTTCCCACGCCAGCTCGACCATCGTCTCCCTGGCCCGCTCCCACGTCTCCAACAACGGCAGCAGCGAACATTTGCTGGAGATGCCCATTTGCACCTTCCAGCTGCCCGACCTCACCGTGTACACCGAGGACTTCCGCAGCTTCATCGAGCGAGACCTCATCGAGCAGTCGATGCTGGTGGCGCTGGAGCAGGCTGGTAAGTGCTTTATTTGGGGGGTTTTTGGGGGTTTTTTAATGCTAATACAGCATGGCGGTGGCCGTTTTGCATCGGTGCCAATGGGAAGGAGCCTGAGGCTGCAGAGAAGCGAGCGCGTTGCAAGGCCGCGTATCGGAGAGGTTTTATTTCATCCCTTTTTAAAGCGTGGTGCAAGAGTTGAGTAAGAGTCTGCTTCGCTTTGCCTGCAGACACTGAATGTAAATAAATTGCGGGTGTCGTCATCGCTCATGCAGCTGAATGGTAACGCTCCAAAAAAAAAAGTTGCATTATCTCCCCCCCCGGAGCTTCCCTGCGCCATCCCGTCAGCCTTACCGAGAGAAGGGGGAAAAAGAAATTCCTGCGTCACACACAGAGTAGCTCGTCACCGCTGACAAATATTGGAAGCGGTTACAAATGTTTTAGATTGATGCTGCGTTTTATACGCTGCTTCCATGCGGGAAAAACTCATCTGCTGCCTTTCTGTTTGCCTGGAGAGGAACCACCCTAGGAGGGCAGATGGGTTTGTTTTCCAACGTGCGGGTTTCCTCCCGACTAGTTACTAGGTGATCTGTAAATAAGATTGAGGTGGTGAATGAACGGGACCTCGGTGCTGGCAGAGAAAACCTAAACGTGTTACCGGGACAGCTTACGTGGGGTGGGGGGCAGAACAGAAGGACACCAGGCGAGATCTCAGGAGCCTTTACGCCTCTCCTTTGTTTCTTCCACCGATGCACATACCTAGAAAACCATTCCTTCGGAGATAACGTATATTCTTAATGTCACGTTTTAGCCCTCTCCTGCTCAAGTGTTCCTGTAATAAATATTCTCGTGTTTTGGAAATGGAACACTTGATCCCAGCGATCTCGTTACGGCAGCGTTGCGGTTTGTCGATGGCGAAGCTGTCGTGCCTAATGCCGGTAAAAGGTACCGACCTCCATCGAGCGGGGCCGGGGGGGGATTGGGTTCCCGTGTTTCGGCACAAGCGCTGGGTGAGGGAACTCGGGCTGGCTCTGCCCGTTCATCCGTGGGCTGGGGATGCTTCCCGGCGTGCTGGCATGACGCTAACGTTAAGTCACTGATTTTTAGAAAGCGCCTTTTGAAGACCAAAGTGGATCTGCATTATGTACGCGGGTTTGTTACGAATGGGTATTTATCTTTAATAAAGGGCTGTGCTGCACGTACAAAATAGTCTCAGCTTAATTCGACGTAGGGTTTTGAGCGCGGTGCTGTGATCCACGGTGACTCCGGTTGTTAATTTAGTACGTGCTGTCCTTAGGGGATTAGGCAAATATTTTGTAGACCAATAAATGTTCAGACACTCTTCTCCTTCTGTCCAGAGATCCCTTTACACCACTGCGGCAGAGTAAGTGCGCTTTAAAGTGGCCGTAAATTGGAAAGCTTTTAACGTGCTCAGAGTTGTACGGAAAGGTCTTGGTGGAGCTGAAAATTTGGCCCTCGCCGCAACCTTAGCATTCCTTGTCACAAACCTAAACGGATTAAGCCCTGCCCTATATTTTGAAGATGCAGAGTGGTTTTTCTCGTTGCACACGTGGAGGAGCAGTCGGCGGTGCCTTGCCTGAGGCTATTGGGGGAAAAAAATCAGGAAGAACTGAAAGAAACCCCTGGGTTTGATGGCTTTGCCTTGGCTCCGAGGTCAGGCTTTCTCCCCGGGGTCAGGGACACGGTGCCAGGTACGCCGTCAAAACTCTCCCGGCGTATTGGCAAGAAACCTCCTGCTTCGCACTTCAGACCGATATTTCATAAGCATCTGTAGGTGGACTACTGAAAACTGCTGAGTTAAGAGATCTGCCTGCCTCCTTCACCACAGGAAGGGCATCGAAGGAACGGCAAGCGGGTTCCTCATTCTTGGGGTGTAAATGTCGCGCGTCTTGGAGCGGGCAATCAAAGGAATGGGTGCCTTGGTAATGCATCACCCCGGTTTTGAGCTTTCAAGCTGGGTTTAGCCCGTGCGTGAGCAGCGGCACGTGTGTACACGTACCCCCCTCTGTCTTAACCTCCCTGGCATCCGACTTGCAAATATTTTTGTCCATAAGTCACTGTCCGGACTGGTTCCCTTAGCAGGAGAGACGAGCTCACGTCTGGATCCACCTTGCTTCAAAAGACAGGCGAAACCTTCTCAGAAGTTGGGTGCTGGGCTCTGCCGGACCACTGCCCGCCGTGCAGGACTGCTGCTGCGATGCCTTCGGCCCCTCCGCTGTCATCCTCAGCAGCGAGACCCGGAGGCTGAGCCTGTGCTGCGGAGGGAGGCGACCCCGACGGCCGGGAGGAAGATGACTGAGCTCTCGGAGAGACGCGCGCTGCCGTGGGTTGCGTCGTTTCGGCAGGCAGAGCGATAGCGGGGTAGACTGGAAGCCTTCGATTCCCATCCTTCCCAAAACGTGGGAGAAAGCAGCCAGCGAGGTGTAAATGCGCTCGAACAAGTTCTCGTCGCTGCCAGATCCCGAAACAGAAATGTTTTCTGCAAGTGTTGTTTTCGTCAAAGACCTGGGCTCTGGGTTAGGTAAAGAGGCCGCAGACAAATTATCTCATTTTAGGTACATGAGATGAGCTTGCTTCAGCATGAACGCCACTTTTTCTAGCTGCTGTCCTTTTCTGGTCTCTTTTTTTAGCCCGCTGTCTGGGTGGTGGTCCTGCTCCTTCACCTCCACCGGAGATTCAGCAGCGGGGGGCGGAAAAAAAAAAAAAGGGCGGGGGTGAGAAACCCCCCCCGCCGTGGTCTGCGGTCAGTGCCCGGAGGTCGTGGTGGGTGTTCGTGTCGGATCTGTCCCGTCAGCCCGAGGCCACGTCACCCCTGGGAACGCGCCCTTCGTCACGCAGAGACGACGGCCTTGTCGTTACGGCGCTGGATCCCCTGGTAGCCTTAGGGGAGCCATTGGGTTTGTCGATGAGTCGATCCTCGTCGTCGGGCTGGGAGGAGCGCCGTCGTGGTTCCTCCCTGTTGCCCTGACCTATTTGGGGTGGTTCCTGGTAGAAGAAAGGACGGTGTTTTACCAAACGTTCACCGTTGTGCGCGGGTCCCTGATCTCGGGGGGGACAAACAGATGTTCTGTAGCAAAACCAGCTGCGGGGCGAAACCAGATGCCGTAAGCGTCCTGGTGCTGGATGCAGAGGAAGGTCCTTACCGCCGGTGGAGGACTTCGGATGCGCAAAAACCGACCTTGCCGCTCGAGCCATGATTGCGGGAAGGTCCCTCGTGCTCTTGAATCCAGTTATCTTTTCTCGTAGAGCTTTCAGGGCTTGCTCCTAATAACCGCATGCGGAGAAATATTGTTTTAAATACTTCTAGGGGACCTCTTGGCCTTTCCACCGCCTTGGTAGGAGCAAAACATTTGGAGAAGGGTTTGGGGAATGCGGTTTCTTTCAAGATGACTTCTCTTGCGTAACTGGAAATCTGTACAAATTACTCTGCCTGCCTCGCCGGGGCTGTGCACGGCACGGCGTGACGGCGTGCTGCAAATAGAAATGCCTCCCCAAGGTGTGTCCCCTCCGAACCGGACCCGACTTGGCTCGACGAGAGGTTGCACAACCTCCAAAGCGCCGACCAGAGATGCAAACACCCCCTGACCTCCCCCCGGCCATCAAAAAGAACAGCAAATTCTCCAGGAGCAGCATGAAATGGATTTTAAAAATAAATAATAAAAAAAGAAAAAGCAGCTCAGCGCTGCCTGCAGTAGCGTTACATTTTGGTGAGCTTTTGTGAGACGCTGTTTTGCTGCTCGGTTCGCTCCTCTGGCCCCGGGCCACCTGGCGTGGGCTTACGTCTTGGCCGTGCCAGGAGCTATATCGAGTGAAAATAGCCGGCTTTTCCGAGCAGAGCTATTGTCCCGAGGCTGTGTACTAAACACATTTCAACTCCGACGGGTTCCTTTCCCGATGCCGAGAAAAGAAATCACCCGCCTGGCGTTGCGGTCAGCTCTGCGTTTTTAGGTTTTCCTGTGTTTATCGGTGTTTAAAAACACATTTAGCTCCTCTCCAGCTGCTGTTGCTGAGGTCGTGCAAACAATTTCAAGAAATCCTGTGTTTGAGAGCTGGGGTCCCTGGCAGGGATCGTGCCGGGGAGCAGGGAGAAGTTTGTTGGAAAGGGCTGGGTTTTTTGCAGGAGTGATTTAGATGCGACTCGCTGGAAGCGTGAACGGCATCCCCCAGCCAAAACCCTGCCCGTTGCACGGGATCCGCTGCGGAAAAGCTCCTGGGAAAAGTGGCAGCCAAGGGGGGCAGCGCCTGGTTTTGAGGGCACAGCAGAGCTGGAAGAACTGGGCTGGAAGTTCAAAGTCCTAATTCAGCCCAACTTCATTTCCTTGATAAATGTTTAACCTTCAGTTGGCCTGGTCTTGACTGCAAGCGTGTATGTTAAATTTTTTCCCGGCTTCTATTTTTAGATGCTCTTGTAGTAATTCAAACCACAGGTGCCTTACGTTGCCCAAAAGCTGCTATTTTTGAATGGCGTAAAGCAACCGTCGGTTTGCCTTTTCGTTGGGAAAGCCGCTGGGATCAGCAAAAGTCCCGGAGCGTTGTACCTAAACCGGGGGGCAAGGAGAAACGAACCGCCAGGAGATGGTTTGATGAGTGGTTTGGTTACGAGGAGGGACGATGGTTTGATGAGTGGTTTGGTTACGAGGAGGGACGAGAAGCGGTTATTGACTGGAGAAGTTGTTGGGCACCGTTTGGGCCAGGCGCTGGAGGAAGCGTTTCCAGCCTGATGGCGTTTGGGGTTTTGAAATCAGTAGGGTGGGGGGAGAGATGGATAGGAGGGGCACACTGCCCTGGGTTAAAGTCCTGGCTGGGCTGGCTCCTGTTTCTGAGTGGTTTGGTTACGAGGAGGGACGAGAAGCGGTTATTGACTGGAGAAGTTGTTGGGCACCGTTTGGGCCAGGCGCTGGAGGAAGCGTTTCCAGCCTGATGGCGTTTGGGGTTTTGAAATCAGTAGGGTGGGGGGAGAGATGGATAGGAGGGGCACACTGCCCTGGGTTAAAGTCCTGGCTGGGCTGGCTCCTGTTTCTTATTAATTCTAATTTACGTGACCGGAAGCCCAGCTTGGCCGTTTCCTTGCATCCCCACAAAGTTTTGCGACTGCAGCCTCCCCTTTTTGTTGCTTCATTACCGTCCTGGCTCCTTCCTTCCTCCAGCCACGGGACGGGTCTGTAACTGCTCCTCTCTTCGGGTCTTCCCCCTGCGAATTAAGCAGGGCTCCGTCCTCGTCAGCTTTCTTTTTTGAGGGGCTGAACGCGCCAGTCCCACGTTGTGTAACAGGCTCTGTTTTCACGCTCTCAAATATTCCCCCAGGTCGTCTGAACTGGTGGGCGAACGTGGATCCCAGCTGCCAAAGGCTGCTGCCCCTGGCCACCACCGGCGATGGGAACTGCTTGCTCCATGCCGCTTCCCTGGGTAAGAGCTCGACTTCCTTCACGGCCGGCGAAATAACAAACCGCTTCGCTTCAGACCTGGTAACGTGCATCGTAGCGGTGCCACCTCCCTTCTCCGGCTGAGGCTGGGGAAGCGGCTGCGCTGGGAGGAGAGCCCAGGACCATCCTTTGGGAGCAGGATGGAGCGTTTCCCGTCCGTTCCCATGGGAAAGCGGGATGCTGCCGCTCATCCCGGCCGTTGCGGCAGTAGGTGTGTGAGCGGTCGCGATGCTCAACCTCTGCGGGAGAGGAATGGATTGAAGGAAAACGGGCTGCCGATAGCTTGTGTACTTCTAAAATGCCTCTTCCCCATCCATTTGGCAAGTTTCCCTGTATTTTTGGAGGAAGTGTGAAATAACGGAGCCAACCCTTCCCTCCTCTTGCACGTTGAAGTTTCCGGAGCCCAGGTTTGACTTAATCTCGTCAAGCCTGACCGCAGTAAATTTTCCGAGGTTTCCAGACTTTTAAATCAGCAGGGTTGTGTATTTCCCTCGTCTTTGTATTTCAGACACAGCAAAACCACCGTCTCGCTTAACCCAGTCTCGTTTTCCCATCAGATGTTGATGTGAAGCAGCGTGTGATTTGGTGAACAAATCCTTCGCTGCCTTTGTGAGATGCCTTAGAGTTGAAAGCGGAGGTGGCAGCATCTCCGTTCATCCGCGTGAGCACTCGCTGCAGGTGGAAAACGCGGGCTTTGAGCCAGGACCGTTATTGTTCAGATTGAGAAACTTGCGTTTCCCTGCCTCCGTTTCCCACTTTGCCCTCTTCCCCTGGTTGGCGGCAGGTTGCAGGACCTCAGCAGATCGATGGAGCGATGCCACCTGCCCCTAATCCTCTCCTCCTGTTTCTTTTTGCCCCCCTCCCCGTGCAGGTATGTGGGGTTTCCACGATAGAGATCTCATGCTTCGCAAATCCCTTTACACCTTGATGGATAAAGGCGCGGAAAGGGAGGCCCTGAAGCGGAGATGGCGTTGGCAGCAAACGCAGCAGAACAAGGAGGTAGGAACCCGACCGAGCACGGCCCTCTCCGCGGAGGGGAAAGCCTTGCTAAAATATCCCGCGGGGCTGGGAGGTGCTTCCTATCGTGATAAAAACCTGGGCGCCTCCCTGGCTGTGCCGCGATGGGACGTATCCTATGGCGAAATTCCCTTTACGACAAGGTAGGAAAATTCTTGATTAGAACTGCGTTATGCCCAATATTGATGGAAATCAAATGTCACCTTCGGGCATTTAAGATCCAGCAGGATGCGATGGATGTGCTGGGCTTTAGGAGAAAAGCACCGCTGTGGCGTAGGTCTCTCTGGCAATAAAGGTCAGCGAGATGTGCCTCGGTGGAAGCCTGGAGTAAACTCCTCCACCAAAAAAAGGGAATTCGTGAGCTTACCACATTCAAGGCTTTTCAAAGCCGTGACACGGGGGCCCCCTGAAAGTAGGGAGACGACTTTGTCAAGGTGGGGAGCTACCAGATGTCCTCAGGTGGCGAGAGACGGCCCCGCTGCCTCGAGATGTTTTTGTGAACAGGGTGAACTTTTGTTTCTACCTGACGCTGAAGGATGTTGTTTACTTTCCAGCTTCCTTTTTATTTTTGAAAGGGCACAAAGATTCGTATCTTGACAGTTTGAACAAAATACGTATTTCCCTGTTTGAAACAGGGTAGTTAATAAATAATGGGAGATTTTACTGCTGTTAAAAGCGCGCTTTTACGCATCTCTTTAAACTGCGTGCTCCAGAATTAGCCATCAGCAACATACTGTGACTTGCAGATCTTAAAAGGACTTGGAAATACTCAGGGTATGGGATGTGGTGGCGTCGTGCTCTGGTCGCCGTCCTCGGCACCAGACGGATCTTGGCAGCAGGTGTGGGACGGAGGTGGTGCTGCAGTCCGGGTGTTGCAGGTACGGCTGACGCCCGTGGCTGGGCGTCGAGGGTTATGAGCTCCTCCGTGCCAAGTAAGCCCGGAAAGAAGCAGCCCAGGGTGATGGATGCTGCTCTGAATTTCACAACCCACCCTTGCCTGCAATATCCTCCTCCCGTGCTTTGCTTCACAAGCTTTAAAATCGGCGATGAAAGAATTCGCGTTGACGACATAACCAGGAGCGGAGAAACTTAATTAATACCTGACAGAAGAAAGCGGAGAGCTGAACGTGCCGTCCGTTACTTCTGGCGCACGGCTTGAAGGTTTTCTTGGCAGCTCTGAGGACTTAGGATGTTGTGTTTGGATGCTGGAGCTCCGATTGCGGAGCCGAGGAAGGGAGGAGGAGGGTAAGGCTGCCTGCCCTTCCCCTTGGGTTTCTCAGCTTCTGACCTTAAATCCAGCAGGCTGGAGCTAAGCTTTTTGCAGAGTCTTGTGTTTTAAGGTGTTTCTCCCCTTCCTCGGGATGAAGACGGCTTCCGATACCCTTCAGCTCTGGGGTTGCGTTGGAAGCCGTTTGAAAAGCCTCTGCGTTAAGGAGAAAAGGGGGTAATTCCCGAATCGAATACTCGATGCGGGCGTTATCGAGTCGGGGGGTTGTACAACGTGTTCTGTAGGTACAGACGGCTCTGGGCTGGCGGGTGGCTTCAGAGCATCGCAGCTTTTCAAGGAGAGGGCTGTCCCCTGCGTGGGTTGGCCCTGCGGTGCCGCGGCGGTGGAGCTGCTTCGGACCGGGATGTCTCACGCTGCACGTGGTGTGATGGCAGGACGGACGTTGTGCAATCGTAACGTAAGGAAACGCGAGTAAAACGCAGGCTCGCCCTGTGTTGAAATGCCAAAGCAATCCTTGAATCGGATATTTAGGGATGCTACGGTGTCTTTTGCCGTTTTTTGAAGGAAAATAAATTCTGTAGTTTGACTAGTCCAACTCCCTGTCCCACCATCCCCTGTCAATAGGTTTTCTCGTCTTCAGTACTGGAAGGATTTAGTGTAAGAGTGAAGGTTTCCTCTCATTCTGTGGGTTCACATGTTTACTTCTGCCCCGCAAAAAGGCAACCTTTTGTTTCGGACAGATTATCTCCCCGGCTGGCTTGAGAACACAGATTTGGAAATACGCATTTTTTTTCTGCATGATATATTGATTGTTTTTGCATAAATCCGTCGAGAAGAGTTGCGGCTGCACGTATAAAAATACGCTGCAGAGATTGGAAAATATTTACTGTGATGATTTTGGGTTTTGTTTGCCGTTTTCCAGTCTGGCCTCGTTTACACCGAAGAGGAGTGGCAGAAGGAGTGGAACGAGCTGATCAAGCTGGCGTCCAGCGAGCCGCGCGTGCACTACGGCACCAACGGGGCCGGCTGCGGAGGGTACGTGGAGGGAACCGAATTAAAAAATAACACATCTAGATGTAAAGCACCGTGAATATCTTCTTCCTTCAGTGTACAGCTCGGGGTAGTTCTCGAGGGCAGGTCGAGGGCTGGGGATCGCTGCTCTGGTCCGGCTTGTGGGGTTTTCGGGGGAAGGATGGAGGATGATGAGAAAACGAGAGGCTCGTAGAGCATCGCAGGGAACGATTTAAATGCTGCGTGACCCCTTTTTGTGGACAGAAAATGAGTCTTTTCTCGTGTTTGATCACGTTGATGGCTCTGAAACAAAAGCTGAGAAATTCTGCAGCGCTCACTCTGTATCTGAAGGGCATCCCAAGCAAACACCGCCTCTGAGGGCTTTAGATAAGAGACTCCCAGCAGGGCCAGGCGGCAAGTTGGTGTTTCCTGGGCACAAACCTTTGCCTTGGAACAGGACATCGTTGGGGATCTTCGTCTAAAATCCCAAATTAGAGCCGAGAGTAAGCTTAATGCTGTTAATACGATCCACCTCTACGTGACTGCGTATAAATACCTCATCCTGTTTTGAAAAGCAATGATTAAATACTCAAGGGGTGAAAATTAATTTCTTTCTTACTTCCCCAAGTGTTGAAAGCTCCGAAGAGCCGGTGTACGAGAGCCTGGAGGAGTTTCACGTTTTTGTCCTCGCCCACGTGTTGAAGAGACCTATAGTGGTGGTGGCGGACACGATGCTGCGGGACTCGGGGGGAGAAGGTAAGAATTGCACTCTCTTTTTTTTTTAAGAAAGTCTTTATGAATCGTGTGTGCTCAGACCACACATTTCCTCTCTACCACGTGTTTTCCTGCGGTCTTTTTGCTCAGCGAAGCTGGGTCTTGAACCGGAGAGCAGAGCGCCGCAGTTAAACTGCGGCAGGGTGCTGCCGGTGATTCCCACGGCGGGTACCAGGCGCACAGCTCGGCATCGCAGTCTGATCTTTTGCTATTGCGAAGAACATTCATGTGGGTTTTTTTTTTCTACCTCCTTTACCCCCACACGTGTGCGTACAGATGGGAAATTCCGTTCCCTGCGTGTCGTATTTTCCACCAGCAGACTTAATTTCCAGTCAGAAAAGATTCATCAATTACCATCATGCTGTGTGCAAATTTTAAGTTGTCTTGTGGAGGAGTGAAGAAGGGTTTTTTATAGAAAATACAGGTTCATTTTGCAACTGTGTTCCTCCCGACGTAAAACAGATGTCTGGTTTGGGTTGCGGGTTTTTTTTAGTGTCCCTTGAGCTGACAGATAATTGCAGGTGAAACCTTGAATGAAGCAAGCGGCTCGTTCTGGAGCAGTTTCGGTATAAACAACTTTTAACTCTTTAACCTATTATGACAACTAACTGCCCTGATTTCTTCCCAGCCTTTGCCCCTATTCCCTTTGGAGGGATCTATCTTCCCCTGGAGGTCCCAGCCAACAAATGCCATCGTTCTCCGTTGGTACTGGCTTACGACCAAGCCCATTTTTCTGCCCTGGTATCCATGGAGCAGAAGGAAGGCACGAAAGATCAAGGTAGGTGATGAGCACGGTTTGTATCAATACAGGGTTGGGAGCAGCCCTGGGGAGAAGGACTTGGGGGTGCTGCTGGATGACAGGCTGGACATGAGTCAGCAATGTGCAATTGCAGCCCAGAAGGCCAACCACATCCTGAGTTGCATCAAGAGAAGTGTGGCAAACAGGCCCCGTCCCTCCACCCTGGTGACCCCCCAGAGCCCCGTGTCCAGCTGTGGGGTCCTCGGGACAAGGAGGACACGGACCTGGTCCAGAGAAGGCCATGAAGATGATCCAGGAGTTGGAACCTCTGTGCTCTGAGGACAGGCTGAGAGAGTCGGGGGTGTTGGGGGAAGAGAAGGCTCTGGGGAGAACTTGCTGTGGGCTTTTGATACTTGTTAGAAAGGTGGGGACAGACTTTTTGGTAGGGTCTGTAGCGATAGGACAGGGAGGAATAGTTGCAAAGTAGAAGAGGGGAGATTCGGACTAGATCCAAGGCAATTGATTGTGAGGGTGGTGAGACGCTGGCACGGGTTGCCCAGAGAGGCGGTGGGTGCCCCGTCCCTGGAGACCTTCGAGGTCAAGTTGGACGGGGCTCTGAGCAACCTGGTCTGGTGAAAGATGTCCCTGCCACGAGCAGGTTGGACTAGATGACCTTGCAAGGTCCCTTCCCACCCAAACCAGTCTGTGATCCTGTGATCCCAAGCATGGGCGGTCGCTGTGTGGTTTGGCGTGACAGCAGTGGCCATCAGGGGTGATGCTGTTCTCAGTGGGTGCTCAGAGCTTGGCTGCCAAAGGTTGATCCTTGCGGGCATTACAAGTGGCCTTTCTGTCCCTGCTGCAGCTGTGATTCCCCTGACGGACTCCGAGCACAAGCTGCTCCCCGTACACTTTGCGGTGGATCCCGGGAAGGAATGGCAGTGGGGAAAAGACGACAGTGACAACGTCAAGCTGGCCAGGTTGGTTATCCGCAGACCGGAGCGCTCGCAGCTGGAGGGTTCGTTGCTCTGTCCCCAGCTGGGGATTTCTGGTGTCTGGCTGAACGTTGTCCTCGGGGTATGAAGCTGTTCGGTGGGGATAGTATGG
>NW_009635180.1:30348-31839 GCF_000690535.1 Cariama cristata
TAGAGCTGTGACATCTCACGAGCTTCATTCCCACAAGGTAAAGAGATGATTGCTCCAAATCCGAGAGCTTCAGACTAGGCGTAGCTCAGAAACGAGAAGCAACGGAGGATCGGCGGTTGTACTTACACCAAAAAAAGGTGTATTTTTCCATTCCTCCGTCCCCACGGGAGGATAACAAATAGCTCTGAGCGTGGGCCCTGGAGCTGGGAGGATGCCTTGCAGTCGGACACCCTGCCTATTTCGGAGTCAGGCTCTGGGCGAGCGGGCCGTGGTTTGGTGGCAGCGAGGTTCCCGTTCCCGAGGCAGCAGGGGGGGGGGGAGGGGGCGGGGGGGGGGGAGCATGACTTGTCCGTCATCTGACTTTGGGTTAGGAAACCGAGAAACCGCCGAGATTCAAGTATTAAAATTCCGCACAGGTTTTACCGATACAGCATCTCCTTCGGAGGGGTTTGGAGCCAATAGAAAGGACTCGGTCCCTCTGGTTTTAGTGGAAAGAATTAATTTTTTTTTTTATTTTTTTTTTTGACAAGCGGAAATTTTCGAGAAAACTGCTTTACTCTTTCCTGAAGCTGTCTTTGTGGAGAGGAGAGTCATTTTGAAAGTAGCTCTGTTTAGATCTGTGACATCTGCTTTTTTGCTGTCTGTCTCATGTACAAGTAAGAGCATTCGTCGAGTTCGTTTTAATTTGTAGCGAGTTCGATTTTGACTTTCAGGAATCTTATTCATTGAGGTTTTAAGTGAAAGCTTTGGAAGGCTACAAAAGTGTCACTTTTCGTATCGCTGCTGTCTCGGTGCAGTTACACCTGCTGGGTTAAAACATGATTTTAACATAAAGACAACGGGCAAGTAACTGCGAATACGGAGGCAAGAACCTCAGTTACTAACGTGAAACTTGACCCTTAACTCTTTTTTTTCATCCTTGTTTTAAATTTTAGTGTGACGTTATCCCTGGAAGCGAAGCTGCACTTGCTGCACAGCTACATGAATGTTAAATGGATCACGTTGCCTTGTGACATGCAGGTAAAGAGACAAGGGGTATTTTCTTCCCTCTTTAATTATTTAAACCTCCTTTCTGCAGGGCAGCAGACGTGAAGTCGTCATCTGGCACGCTCTCCTTCACCTGAGGTTGTCTGTGCCTGCGCCAATACTGCTCCGAGCAGATAAATGACTTTTTTTTCTGTGCGTGCGCTTTTGTCCTAGAGCTTTTCGTGCCTGTTTTTACTCTTCCCACAAACGTGAAGCCCAGCCCTCGTCCATCGCGGGGGGCAGCCTCGTCCGTAGGTGGCTGGCAGCGAAGGCGACGCTGCTTGCTCCAAGACAAACACGAACTGTTGGTTTACGGCTGCCAGGAGCTGCTGTGAGACCCACAGTTTGACTGTAGTTTTCCTGGGACCTTTCCTTGGCAGGAAAACTCCCGTCCGCTTCCCAAATCTCCATGGTGGTGCGTTGGCGGATGGTCATAGCTGTCTTCACGGCATGAAGGGGTTGGGG
>NW_009635180.1:31851-32438 GCF_000690535.1 Cariama cristata
CCCCGCCTCTCCTTTTAAGGCGAAAACTCCCCAACTTAAAATTCTGAGCTGGTTTTTGTCTGAAATTGTCAGGGTGTTGTCTCTGTAGCCAAGCTGGAACGGGGACGTTTTGGTTGTGACCTCCTCAGATGCTTTGCTTAGAAATGGCGTAACCCGTCCCCGGCTCAGCCCGATCGATGCACGAACCATCGGTGCGAAGGAACGGAGGATGCCATGAGCCCGGGGAAACGGGCGCCAGCCGTGCCCACCAGGATTTTGGGTGACCAGAGGGGGGAATTTGTTGGCCCCCTCCTCACCGGTAGCACCCCTTTCTTCTTCTCTAGCTTTTCCCCCCAAACCTCTAGCAAGTTAAGACATTTATGGGCGTGCAGGGCGGCTGCTGGGGGGGTGTCGCACTGCCTGCGTTTGGGTGTTGTCCCCTCTGTTCTCCGAGCAAGTGCCTGCTGCCCCGTTTCACCTTCAGCCTGAAAACTCTTATCTGAGGGACTTACTGGACTTTGAGATATGTGTTTTTTCTTTCTCCCCAGGCGCCTTTGGCCCAGCCGGAATCCCCTACGGCCTCGGCGGGCGACGGTGCTCGCTCTGCC
>NW_009635180.1:32460-33040 GCF_000690535.1 Cariama cristata
TCTGCAGCAGTTCGGCAAGCAATGGTGGCAGCCGGGGCTGCAAGGACAAAGAGAAACCAAAGAAAGAGCGAGAAAAGGATAAGGAGAAAGATAGAAAACGGGCAGACTCGGTTGCCAATAAGCTGGGCAGCTTCGGCAAGACGTTGGGCAGTAAGCTAAAAAAGAACATGGGCGGCTTGATGCACAGCAAAACCGTCAAGGGAGGCGTCAGCAACGGGCAGGGAGATACCTTGGAGAAGAAGAAGAAGGGATCCTTGAAGTCAAGGAAAGGCAGCAAAGAGGAGTCTTCCCAAGGAGACTTGTCAGCTCCGGCGGAGAAAACCTGCCCGGGAAAAGCAGCCCCCGAGAAGCCCTCGGACCCCTACAAATACAGCAACGACGTCAGGCTGAGCCTCAGCATCCTCCGGGCTGCCATGCAGGGAGAGCGCAAGTTCATCTTCGCCGGCCACCTCAAGACCAGCAACCGGCACCAGTACCAGGAGGAGATGATCCAGCGGTACCTTCTGGATGCCGAGGAACGCTTTATGGCGGAGCAGAAACAAAAGGAGGCGGAGAAGAAGGCGCTGGGGAGCTCGGCCCC
>NW_009635180.1:33282-33668 GCF_000690535.1 Cariama cristata
CCTTCCTCCCTACGCCACCTTACCCCGGCACTGCCCCCAGGCGCGGCCGAATCCCTACCAAACCAGCCCTTCCCACCTGGGGAGATTCTCCCCCACGGACATGGACATCCATCCCACCTACCCGTCGGAATGCGACGGCTCAGCCTGCCTCCCCCCGCACAGCAACGGCTACAGGGAATACCCGGAGCAGGACAGCCCGCAGAAAGGAACGCCGGCGGACAGAAATAAAAGCCGAGTTCTTTATAACGTTCAGCAGACCAAATGCAAGCAGCCGAACTGCAGTTTTTACGGACATCCAGAAACTGGGAATTTCTGCTCTTGCTGTTACAAAGAGGAGCTGAAGCGCAAGGAGCGGGAGGCGCTGGTGCACAGGTTCTGAGCGCCCT
>NW_009635180.1:33718-34033 GCF_000690535.1 Cariama cristata
TGTGTCTGTTTTTTTTTTTTTTACCCCCCCGCCACGCTCCTCTCCCTGTCTGTGGAAGGAGGGAGCGGGCATTTGGCCGGATGGGCTGAGGAAGGGGATTTGCCTGGTGTGATGGAGGTGATGCGGGAGGGAGCGGGGGCCGGAGAAACCAGGCCCCCCCCTCGGTCCCGGAGACCCTGCGAGAGGGAGGAGGATGCTTATCGAGGGGCTGCTTCTGGCGAGGGGCGGCTGGGGTCAGCCGAGGGCGTGCTCAGGTCGGGGCACAGGGTGGAAGCGGGGGGGTTCTTCAAAACGATTCAATAAACCAGACCAAAG
>NW_009635181.1:0-10041 GCF_000690535.1 Cariama cristata
CCAACTTCGGACCGACTCTCACAGGTGGTGAGGGATTGCCTTTGCATCACTTACTCTGTCTTGTTTTCTTTCTTCTACATCTTTCATTTCCTTATTAAACTATCCTTAACCAACATATTTTCTTGGTTTTCATCTTTGTAATTTCTCCCCCATCCTACTAGCAGGAGGAGTGAATGATGGCTGTGTGGTGCTTAGCTGTGAAGCAGGGTTAACAACACAACTACCTCTATGTGCCTGCTGTTTAAGATTTCCTTGCCACTCAGCAATCATCAACATTATCAGCTGTACAGGATAACCTGACCAAAGTCAGTGTAACCAGCCTGCTTCAGAAAAATACTTGCAATGTAACTTATGCAGTTATGTTGACCAACTAACGCATATCTATAATGGGCTAAATATACCTTTTATCAGTAGGGTGTCCTGAAATGCCCATTTTGCTCGTTTAGCAAAACAGGCCGTAGAAAAAAAAAATGTAGCAAAGTTACTCCTGGAATACCCTACAGATACACTCAGCTGAATGTTACTTGCTGTCCTTACTACATCTTACACTTCTATTAAGGTATCTGATGCACAGGGACATCCATGGAGAGCAAGATGAGTAAAAGAACAGGATTAGGAAGGAGGAGCTTACAAGGCAACTTGAAACAAATCATCTTACTTGCTATGTAGAATTGTGGTTATGTGAAAACTGTACTTTGATAGTTTAAAGGTCTCTAAAATCTGTTACCTGCTTCAAGTTTGGCTCAGTCCTCCCTATAAACTATACAGCCTAACTTGAAGAGGACTCACAACAGGCAAAACAGGAACAACGAAACTACAAAGTTAAGTGTAATATTAAACACAAGGAATAATAAGGCAAATGCATAAACATCTGAGAAAAAGGCAACAGTGCTAGGCTTTAATTGCTTTTATACAACAGCAGCCATGGCAGCTGCTCTAATGTGAAAACAGAATTTATAAATCTTTCCTTATTGTTTGAACAAAACCCTGCTTCCAAGTGAAGGCAGATGTACTGCTTGTGTGAAGAAGTACACTTCAGTTGGATAACGCTGCCTGCATGAGTTGCACTAAGTACGTGATAAAGATGGTTCTAGCACCAGGTTGTAACATGTAGTCTTACAGAGGCTGAGGGATGTCTCCCATCACCTTCCTCCATAATGCTGTCTCATGAGCTTTCTAAATGACACAAATAGAACCAAATATATCCTTTTTTCTACCATTGAAATTAATGATCTTTTGATGGGTAATGGTCCATTAATTTTCACACCTGGAAAATATCCTGAGAGATGCTGGGCTTCTGTAATTCCTTTCACTTTACTGAGATTGCCTGGTTTTGCTACTATTCATGGTGAAGTTTATCAACACTGAATCTGTGTTCTATTCTTGCAGCACATAAACAGAGTGATCATGCAAAAAACTTTCATTTTTCTTTTATTCTTCTTAGTAACAGCTATGAATCAATTCCTTTGAAACTTCACCAGCTCCAGAGATGTGCCCTGGTCTCAAGACCAATTATTCGTTATCTGCTTCTTTTTGAAAGTAGCAGGAAAAATTGCTCATTTGTGAGCAACCAGTGTTCATCATTAGCCAGAAACAGGAAAAAAAATAAGATATTCAAATCTGTTTGTCATAGGTGGCAGCCATCCTTTTGCATTTATGTACCTTTAAAGGGAGATTGCCTCCTTTGACAACTACTGGCTTAACTTACTACATGATTAATTATATTGTGCCATATTGTGCACATTGTCACATTAATAAACCAAGGCATTACAGGATATCAAGTCAGAATAGAGCTTCTAGTACTTTTTCGATAGTTTGCATGAAAATAAAGCTAAAGTGTTAATTCATTAATCCTTCCTCACACACATATCCTGTGCATCTTCCCTCACTCCAAAAATCTTCCCAAATTTCACAGCCAAAGCTCAGTTCCTTTCTGTTGTGATTTAACCTCGGCTAGCAACTGAGCACCACGCAGCTGCTTGTTCATTCCCCACTGCCCCGGCGGGATGGGGGAGGCGATCAAAAGAGTAAAAGTCAGAAAACTCATGGGTTGAGATAAAGGCAGTTCAATAAGACAGAAAAGGAAGAAAATAATAATAATGGTCATAATAGTGGTAGTTATAATAATAGTAAAGGAGTTATAATACAGAAAGCAAGTGATGCACAATGCAATTGCTCACTACTTGCTGATCGATGCCAGCCAGTTCCTGAATAGCAGTCCCTGGCCAGCTTTCCCCCCAGTTTATATACTGAGCATGACGTCATACGATATGGGATATCCCTGGGGTCATTGGGGTCAGCTGTCCCGGCTGTGTCCCCTCTCAACTCCTTGTGCCCCTCCAGCCTCCTTGCTGGTGGGGTGGGGTGAGGAGCAGAAAAGTCCCTGACTTAGTGCAAGCCCTGCTCAGCAACAGCTAACACATCCCTGTGTTAGCAATGTTATTCTCGTCCTAAATCCAAAACACAGCATTGTACCAGCTACTAGGAAGAAAATTAACTCTATCCCAGCTGAAACGAGATACTTTCTTAAAATTATTTTATTGATTTTAGCAATTAAATGGATATTTTTTAAGGCAAAACCCCCCACTATTCATAGTTGTTGACAGTACGTTCTCCACAAATATCTCTGTGAAATTGTTTGTATGAGAGAAATGTCTGTAACTTTAGAGATATCATGAACAGAAGTTGATGGAATAAGCAATAGTTGTAAAAAAAACATTTCTTGCCTCACAGTGGCCTACAAATAGTAGATAGAAAGCAGTGTATAACAAAATTGCCTTTATTTATACTCGTGACATAGACTCATGCTTTCAAGAGCAAACTCTGTAAATTACTGTACCTGATAAAAATGTGTTGGTTTCTGTATAAACCATATTCTTCATTTCTCTCCAGATGATTATGAAAGAACTACTGACTTCAGTGGACCCTTGCAATATATATTGCAGATCCCTGCGGCATTTTCTATTTACACGTTTTTCCTGTTCACAAACTTAACGTGATGGATTTGGTTCAAGGTAGCAAACTCTGATGGAGATTAGGTTCAATGTATCAGCCTAAAATGGAGGGTATTCTCAACAGAGAATCAATTTATGTGATTTTGGGGGTTTGGTTTTTTTTTTTTCCCCTCATGACTCTTCCACTGATTCATTATATTACCTTGAATAAATGGCTTAATGCTTTTTTCTTTAGTATCCCATGTCTGAAACAGAGACAATATCACCTCAAAAAGCGTGTTTTAGGTCAGAGGTGAAAAATGTTGTATTAACTTAATAAAATTAGAAATAAAATGTAAGGACAGAATATGAAAGAGACACTCATTGAGTTCCCACCAATGGTATAAAACATTTAAGTTACTGTTGTTGCTATTTTTTGTGGGTATGCAAGTCATAACCATGAAAATATTTTTTATAATATATCATCTTATCAATATAGGCTGGCTGAATAATGTCTAGAGAGTGCATTTTCTTTATAGGTCCCTTAACACAGGAGATCTTTCATGTCACTATTCCCAAGTATTTGTCTTGGGGACACTGCCATTCAGAGACCATTCTCCTTTTCCCTTAGTCTGATTCAAACATCCTCTGAGGCCTTTCTTTCTTAAAGGACCTTACATTGCTACAGTGAGTTAATGTTATAACCCATACCGAAATACCCTTCTTTAGTGTCATGAGGTTCAATGAGCCAACTGAAAGACTCACAATTTTAAAATCAACTGATGTCCTAAAGAAGTCAAACAGCAATGTTAAAAGAAATATTTAGTTGAAGCACAGTCGGGGAATTGCAGGGAGAAAGACTGCATTTCTTAATTTCAGTACTGTCTCACTCAAAGGTGTTTATTTATTCCTAATTAATTTTTCTCTGAAAAGCTACGTCTTGCTTATGTAACCATGAATTGTACCAACAACAGCATGGCAAAACTGCAGATCCGATTCCGTTCAAACAGTCACAGTAAGGAGCACACAGCGTGTCAGAGAGGAGACCTGACATCAATTTAAGAACTTGACACAAAGACTGAAGGGTCTGCAGCAATTGCTTTCTGTCCCGTGATCAACCGTGCACTACATTCCTTAACACTGGCAACCTAAGACACCGTGTTACGGATGCTCTGCCTTGTAGAAAGCAAGGATAAGAAACGTTCGATAGTGCAACATGCTATGACTATAGAGGCAGTATTTTACCTTATACTGGCATTTTTTTCTTTCATTAAAACAACTTGGAGCATAACAAGACTAATCAGCTGCAGTTGTACATGCTGTTTTACCAGAATACACACAGTATTTCAGCAGTGAGCAATACAGCGTAGAGGGAAAGGGCAAGCCAGAGAGAGTTACTTGGTGAACTAGAGAGGCACTAATAATATAAATATCTTCATTACAACAACAAAGATGAATGTAAAGATCATCAGCGAGATCAATAAGATCAAAGCAGCCAGGTCTTCAGTCTTTAATTGGATTAGACCTAATCCAAATGGTTTCAAAACACCTAACTGAGCATATCTTTTTCTCTCACATTGTCATAGCACCAGAACAAACGGCAATTACAGAATCACAGAATCACCGGATGGTCAGGGTTGGAAGGGACCTCTGGAGATCATCTGGTCCAACCCCCCTGCTAAAGCAGGTTGACCTAGAGCAGGTTGCACAGAATTGCCTCCAGAAGGGTTTTGAGTATCTCCAATATTTAAAAAAAATATCCTGAAACATAGGTCAAATCACAGACTATCAGAAATGTGATTATTTTAATGATTACTCATATTTTCTATGAGGAAGGAGATCACCTAACACCAATGTCACAGCTTCCTAAGCACAGGGCATGTTCCACACAGTTCAGTCTGCAAACTATGCCGTTTTATCTGCTACATTTTAATACTCATCTAGAAATTACTTTCTTGACCGTAAAGACAGTACAACATCAGAACAGTAGACAGTCATCTTTTGATTAATACAGAAAACTTCCAACTTAATTAAAAAGATGCTCTACTCAGCACAGGGAGAAAACTCTATAAAATGTGTCTATTTTGACACTCAGATAATTAGTTCAGATCACTTCAGATGGGCATTTCTATCGTCATTCTTCATTTACTTTATTAGAGAAGAGGAAATCCTTCCAGCTCTAGTAAGGATAAATAAGTGCTAGGAATAAAAAGCATAATACAATTAAACCTATCGAGAGTAAATTGAATGAAATTAACAGTAGAATAAACTTTGTGTCTATGCATGTGCTTACACTTTCTGACCACTCATTTGAAATCTTTGATGAGTTACCCTCTGTTCAGGAGACACTGCTTGTAAAATTTTCTGTCCTTCTTCAGATGGTCTCAACAAAGCAATTTAAAATATCTTTAACTGGAACACAGTTATGACTTTTTTCCTCTTGCTAAAAGTATTGACAAAGTGTGAAAATATTATATTGACCTTTTGGGAATTTGAGCCATTTTCTGACTGATGTGCTGGTTATTTCTCAAATGTATGGGTAAGTCCCTAGCTTATTTCTGCTTAGAGGCAATTTTCATGCATTTTCTCTCTGTCTTGAAGAAAGATGTGAAAGTGTCAGATAAGAAACACAAACATCCTATCATTATGTAGATGACTAGTGTGACTGTTTTACATTACACTACTACATTTTTATTGCATTAATACTGATTTTGTCTTAATTGTGCTGAGATATGCTTTGAAGAGGATACAGCACCACGAACATGGCAGCATTTTCCATCAGTCACAGCTTCCAGAAGTGACATCACCTGTAAGTTTTTCAGAGCAGATACTTTGTGCTACAGAGATCATAACAAATGGAATAGTTGTCCCTTCTTCAGTCAAAAGTTTTCAGGTTAACTTTCAGGTTACAGTTTTCAAATCTACTATAGTCTGAACAGTAAGGATACAATGTTCAGGGCTGAGTGTTTCAGCAGAACACAGGGTATGAGTACTATTATGAATGAGGGTCAAAAGAGAAATGTAAAAACCCCAAGCACCTCCCTGAAAGAAAAAGGGGGAAAAAACCATACTGCAAGATGTTAAGTATGAGCATCTCCAGACCAGATCTGAATTAGCATGGCCAAAGACAGAGGAGTGCCATAGAGGTATGGTAACTGAAAAAGGAGAAAAAAACTAAATGGCATGCAACCCAGAAGAGAAAGAAATAAAATAAAAAGTGAAGAATAAAATATAATGGAAAAATGCCAGTAAAAAGGCAATGATGTAATGCATCCATTAAAATTACTCCAAACCAGCAAGTGGCTAAAGAAAATATTTCTGCTCTCCTGAGTTTTGAAAATATGATGAGGTTGTTAAAAAAAAATCAACGAACAACGACATAATTCTAATAATATTTTACAATCTTTATGTGAATTGCAAACTTTGACCAACTTTAAACTTAACATCATCTAGATTCTGAGGTCTCCAACAGCATTGGCAAACTTCAGTAGTTTTTGAGGACCCACAAAAATAGGGAAATTTGTCTTAAGGGATCATCCTTAACACAGGATATTTCCATTATTATATGATGTAGGATCTTACATTAGCAGGCAAATTTACAGTCCTCAAGATCTCTTCCAGTCCTAGGCAGAGCTGGGCAAGTGAGCAAGTTTTTAGTTCACTAGAAATTCCAGTCAAATCAAATATAATTGCACATACACACACATGGAGTGAAAAGAAAAAACCTACTAGGGAAAATGGAAAACAGAGAAGAAAAAAAAAAAGGCTGCAAACAATTGACTGCAGAAGGTTGTAATTAGTGTCCCCTCCCACATGTTAATTTCAAGATTTGAAGGTGTTTAAAACAATTTTTTTTACTGAAGAAAAATATTCTTTTCAGTAGAAAGCTCAATACATAGAAATGATAAAAATTCAAAACATTATTTTCAGAATTGTTTTCTGAAATGAATTAATGAATTTTATTTTTCTTGAGAAAAGTATTTCATTGTCTCCAAATTGGTATTTTCCTCATCAAAAAAAAAAAAAAAAAAAATCTAATAGGAAATTTGGACCCTGAATTCTTAGAACATTGTGTTTGGAGAAGCTCAGGTTTAGATTAGAACAAGTTACAGGTTTAAAAATACACAAAGGAGATGGCTAATATGTTTCTGTGAGATTCCAAAAAACGAGATAAATATGGGCGTTTTTTGCCTACCACCCAGAGTGCAGGACTAACAAACGTTTCAGCACGAGGAGTCCATCTGGTGCATTGCAGGTACAGCCACAGAGCTGTATTAGCATAGGAAGTACTTGTGTCATACATGATCAAAGCCTAAGTGAAGAAAGAAACAGAACAGTACTGAAATAAACACGTCCCATCAGAAATAAAAGGATACATCCAAGTGCACAGAAACAGAACAAAATAACCCAAGCGAAGGGAGAAATAAGGATGGTCTCTTGAAGGAGAAGGGAAAGTTTTGGAGCATTAGGCAGAGGACAGATCCCAGTGTCATATCTCAGCTGTCCTCTCACTTTGCTCAGGTCAGCCTAAGCCTACAACAGGTCTAAGTGAAGACCAGCCTGTAGGCTATTTAGATAAAGCAACATGAGTGTAGCCAGGTGAGTAGGGGAAGATACACCAGTACAAGTAAGGCAAGAAACCTAGGCTTAAGTGAAGTCATGAAAAATCCAAGAAGGACTTTAAAGAGGATAATGTGGGCTGGGGTTCAAAAGCCCTTAAAGAGACCTGTATCATTAGTCATTAATTCCTTCAGAGAGAAGAGGATGGGTAGGAGAAGCAGCTTGAGACAAGTAATCTGCGTATGAAGATTTGCTCATGGTGCTGCACGTGCTTTTGCTTCAGCAGGACATTTTCCAGTTCTCTCTGTTCATTTTTCATTTTCATAGGATGTTGAATAGTGCAAGTTATACAACTTTCCTAACATGAAGCAATAATAAATTAAGTTCTTAAAAGTAAAACCTTTTTTTTTTTTTTCTCTGTGCAAGAGAACTGGTTTTCCTCTACCATGAGGAAGATGAAGGAGATAAAATAAAAAATACTTCTTTATGTAGATGGTTAAACTGACTGTAACCAATTTTCTTATCCTAGTCTCATAAAAACTAAAGCCTATCTAGACTAAGAAACCTAAAACTCAGCCAAAGAATATTCTCTCTGAAGATTAAGAAAGAATTTCCAAGTTTGGTTTTCCTAGCTCATAGGACTTGTGGTCGAAATAAACTTTCCCTTCTCCAAAGTCTAGACATGGCATCACATATTCCTGAGCAAAGAAAGGAGACATTTTTGTCAAAACTTCGAGTCCAGTATATTCGTACTGTCTTGTAAAGGAAGAGGAACCAGGCTCATACTGCAGTGCTGACTGGTTTGATCCAGCATCTATTTTCCGCTAAAAGCTACAGTAAGTAGGACCCTGACCATCCTCTTCCTCTGACAGGTGTTACCTGGGACTGTTTAGGATCTAAACTGCTTTTCTCTTGCTGCAAGATCCAGTAAAACAAGGTTTAGTGACTTCCTAGATCTGTTAGACAATGAGCTCCCAAGTGATAAGCAACATGGTCAGTTAAAACAAAACCAACCTACCAACAACTAGAAAAAACCCTTACATACAAGCCACAGATCAAATCCTGTTCGCGTATCTCATTCAAGACAACAGCAGAACAATTTTGTGAAACAGGCCAAAAATCTTTGCTCCATATAGGTCTGGTGTGCTGACTTATAATAGTGATCTGGACAGAATTCATTATAAAAATATGTTCTGATTTCCTGCTGTGAATATTAATCTTGATCTGTAGTTCCTTGGACAGTTTAAACCAGAACATCCACTTTTTTCCACTGATTTCAGAACTTAAGTTAAAAAAAAAAAGAAAAAATGAAGAAAAAAAAGAAATGAATGTTCTTCTATAGTGTGAAATTCAATATATCAATCCAAAAAAAGGATCCACAGTGGGAACGAAGTGGTTTCTTATATCTGCTGCATGGTGGTAAACTGTGCAGCATTTCCTATGCATATAGCTGAAAGCCCTGTAACTGGAGAAAGAGGCAGTTCATTGAAGTGTCTTGTTGTGTGAATGCTGAGAATATTTTGCATAAATGTTATCAGAAACTGATTTCTGTGTTTACAGGAAATACATAAACACAGGCTCATTACAAATGCAATTGCCTGGGTAAATGAATCATGATGAATCAAGTTAACATGCTGAAAATTATTATAAAGTTCATAGAACCATAGAAAACATTTGTAAAGTTTAAAAATGAGAACTAAAAGCCTTTATCTGCTCATGTGAAAGTTAAAGATGCCTATTACTCACTATGCAAAGATTTATTTATATTAGCAGTGAAAATGAGAGGTTCTACAAACCACATGCCAGGTCTCTGAATTCAATTCAGAAAACAGCTTGCATTTGTCCACTTGACCCGCTACAGGCAAACAAAATGGATCAATAGCATCAAATGGTTTAAGAATACACTTATTTCAAGTTCAACGTCCTTGCCAAGGACCTGGCATATGTTTGAGGGAACATTAGCAAGGAGGAGGAAAAAAACCTGCAAAGTCTGCTGTTTTCCTCCTTCTCCAGCATCTGTAGCTATGTTTTTTAGTAACTGTCTTAGTAAGACAAAGACATTGCCAGGGAATGTATGTAGGGGGTTGGAACCTAAGCAAAGATCAGTAGTGTTTCTTAAATATGTAAAGAACAGGGGGTTTTGGTGTTCTGTGTATCTTATCTTTTTTTTACAAAAAAAATTTCCACTGAAACTCACATTATAAATAACGTATGTTAACAGCTCATCATTTTGTGCCATTACATGCATATAGCAGAGTAAGAATGTATTGCAGTCTTACTCTAGTGACTTGGACACAAGGCCAGCCTTAAGTTACAAATATTCTTTTTTTTAAAAAAAAAAAAAAAAAGAAAAAAACCCAATAAGTTCATTCATTGATGACAGACAGAGAGACAGAGTAGAAAGTTTCACATCTTTCTCAGGCATTAGAATGTTACAAAGAGTGTCTAAAAGTGAAGTGTAATACACATTTTCATTAAATAATTTGACTTTAAGTGAAAGAAACATGACCATATAGAAGAAGAGATATTTTATTTTCCCTAGTGACTG
>NW_009635181.1:10059-16848 GCF_000690535.1 Cariama cristata
CTTGCACAATCCTACAGATATGATAGATTATTATAATCTTATGTCCTGCAGGTTTTGACCTGAGTTTGAAGAAACGGTTGAGGAATAAATGTCCGCTAAAATCATCATCATCTTTATAGCCAGATTAAATTGATTAAGTCAGTACAAAGAGTCACAGTAACTACTATGAGCATTCTAGCACAAAGAAGAGTTTTAACTGTATTCTTATTGGGAGTGTTTGCATTGACTGAGAAGATAAATTCTATAAGATGTTTTCTATTTCCATTATATTCCATTCATTGCAGTTAGAGCTGCGTTTGGGAGAATTTTGATATGCAAAGAAAAAACAGATATAGGGGATAATACAAAAAAAAAAGTTTCACATTCATCTGAACTTTATTCAAAACTTCACTGAACTTTAAACTACGCTGCCCTCTGAATATAGATCAGAAGAGACCTAACTGAAAAAAACAGGCAGAACATACAGGCAGCCGCAGTAGTACAAATAGCACACAAGGACCTACATAAGGATTTTTTTCTTTTTAAAATCTGGTAGTTTTTCTAAAAAAAAGGAAAGTTCAAGGAAAGTAGACTTTCAGTGCAGAAAAAACATTGCCTTTTATTTCTACAGTTTTGAGACTATTGCACTGCAGACGGTGAATTTTAAAAACACTTCCTCTGGAGTATTTGTAATACGCTCAAAGAGTGAGACCAAGTAGGAGAAATGCATTGTTTATATCTATCTATCTATCTGTATAGCTCTACAAAGTAAATATCCTTACTGGTTGTTCTGCATCCCAGAGCATGCCCCGTTGGAATTCAAACTACAATGGGTCCCTGAAGAAAGGCAATCACAAATGCCAGGTTACCTCAGCCTAAGGAAGGAAGGAAGGAATATATTCCCTTGAATATATTTACTGTTAGGTTCATGTTTTGTCTCAGGTCACACCCCACAGGATCAGATTTACCTCCTCCAGCATTCAGTCAATAAGCACTATTTTTCCTACCATGTCTAAAACACCCTAATATTTTTTAGCAGCGACTTTCAAGGCCCAGCCTACAGTGAGGTCAAGAACTACAAAATCAGTGAGAGTTAACCACCCACCTCCCCCCAAAAAACCACCACCACCACAAGACCACGTAATTTTAAAGTTGAATGTCAAAGCACCAGAGCAGTACTTAATAGCAGTGATTCCCCAAATGAGAGATGATTGACTGAAAGACCACAAAATAGCATAGCTCTCTTGCAGCCAGGGTTGAAGATGCTTTTAACTGTGAGCAATTCCAACTCAAGAGCAAAGGGAAGGAGAAGAGAAACAGCCATCAAAGTAAACTACACTGGCATCTAAAAATCTAATGCAAGACATTCTCCTTTTCTAAGCTTGCAATTTGTTGGAGAGTGACTAAAAAAAAAATCCTTTAGGTAAAACAGGCAGTGTGAAGAGTCTATGCTGTTGCCTTTCATTTCATTTTATGCAGTGTTGCATTACAGAGTTCTTTAAACTGTTCAGTTATTTACAGTTTAATAGAGAGCACAAGTTCGGTGACCGATTTGCCAGATTCTACTTGAACAACCGATAAAGTAAACAAACAATAGAAACAATGCTGCAAAGACTTTAATTCTCATTCTCCAATCTTATATCACTATTGTGTATTTCTTTATATTATGACACATCTTATCTATGCTATCACAGAAGGTACCAAGGTAGACAGGGGCCTTTAAAGAGAAAACCATTAGGGCTTCATTCCCAGCAATTCTGTGGTTTCTATAGAGTCATGATAGATCTCTCCTGCAACAACCTAAAAAGAAAGTTAGCATCATCTTTTACCCAAAGACATTAAGTAACAGTAATGTTCAAACACTCTCCTTATCCTTTTTTTCCTATGGGTTATTTATTTATTTATTTATTTAAAATACTTTATGCATGATCAGGCTTTAAGATTACTCTTAGGTATTATTTGCGGGGTAGAGGATGAAAACATGAGTACTGTCTACTGTTAACATCTACTGTTGAAAGGCTCCAAAATGCATTTCTCCTACTTTATCTAAGAATTTCTATGTCTATACACGAAGCTGCAGAGCTAATGATACAGGAAGTTTTGAATGGATTTCATTAGTTTAAGACAAATATCACAAATATCACAAATACCACAAATAAACTCTGCTTTGGTAAATATGACCATTTTCATTTCATGACGAAAACTACCAGAGCCTGTATTTGTCTGTGTTGGAGGCAAACATGACAAAAAGAAAGTCTGAGAGGTTCTGCATGTGATGAGGGAGTTGGTGATTAAAAAAATTAGGAAATATTCACTACAAGTCTATTATCAAACAGACTTTAAAAGAAAGCAATCTTTGATGCTACTCAGACGATATTAATGTTCATAGATATATGTATTAAACGTATACATTAAGAAAATTTCTACTACATATCAAGATTTGTCCTAAAATATTTATAAAATTTTACTTTGTGTAATGAGAATCAGGTTTAAAAGTTATTAAGACAGCATTAAATTTAAAAATATCCAACATGCTGGCCATATTTCTTTCAGTTTTTTAAATCAAAGTTATCAAAAAAACACTCATTGGTCTGCAAACGCAGATTTTGCTAGTTTGGGGATTTCTGTGTTCAGCTGAATGGTGTTTCCTGACCACACACTCTCAGGCTCTTGATTCTGCTTTTGAAGTCTGTTTATATAATAGAACTTAATTTGAATTCGCAGTTTGAATTTTCCCACATTTTTAAAATACCTACAGTGATTTTCCAAGGCAGGTTACTTTCCCCACAAACTTTTCTTACATTTTTACAACGACTCAGCTAACTCCCTTACTTTGTTATTAAGTTTTAAAATTAATTTGAAGCTCTTTGCAATTCTTTTTTTTTCCATTATCATTTCTGCTGCTCAATATACTTCTAGTTAATAAATGTTTCCAACAACACCAATAAAAAGCAGAAAAATCGTATTTAAAATTGCTCATTTCTTAAAACCAAGAGACGAAAACAAATTCAGAAATACTAAAGCAATATTGAACAACAAAATAACAAGCTTATGAAGCTGTTCAGTAGAGTCATCTTAGAGTCTTTTGGTCTCATTTGTTTCAAGTTTTCTAGGAAAATTTTATCTACCTATATCTATGCTAAACTTCTGCTGACTGTTTAGAGTACTGGATAGCAAGAGAATGAGGACAAAAGTGGTCATATAATGGAATTTATTTGGACAGAGGATTTGAGGGTATTCCCTGGCAGAATAATAAAGGACAGAAGGAAAATAGATGCTTTTCTGATGGGGGCTCGGAAATGGGGGAAGGTGGATGATGAATAATTTGTTAGAAAGCCAAGCTTCATTAGTGTCACTGTTGATTTGAATGTAAGTATTAAGAACAAAAGTTATAGCATCATGAACCTTTTGAATTCTAATAAATTTGATGAGCGTTTTGAAATTAAGAGTGATTTTTAATGGGAATTGGCTTAGAATAGGAGCGGTGCCATCTAATCAAATGGGAACCATTTTCCCACTGGGCATCCCAATGGCTAAACGTCAGTGCTTTTCCCTGGTCAGGGTCCAGCTGCTCACGCTCACATTAGAGGTCAGGATCATCAGGACTAACCACCATCAGAGTAATGTTCTACCACATGTACCTGAGATCCTAATCCAGAAGTGATTTCACCCAGAACTGATTTAGAGAATTAGAAGTACCTTTAAACTCTGCTGCTGTTTGGGCTTGTAATAAGTTTGATGTTTTTGGCAAGAGAAAGAGATGTTACAGCATGCTTTCACAGGTCTCATTTACTCTCCATTTTGAAATAAACCTTGATTATGTCACTCATCATGTACTGAAATTCTTGGGGTCTGTAGGAAGCAAAAAGGTGGGAGAGGTGGTATTAATGCTTCAGGAAGATAAGTGTATCAAAGGACCATTACGAACTAACCAGGTTTTACGACTCAGTTATTTTTAGTCAAGCTAAGAGGAAGCTGGTACTTTGTCTGAGTAACTCAATCTTCGTAACTGCCTCATGAATTACCTGACAGTCTGAAAGTCCTACTGACTTGGAAAACCACAAGACTAAGTAGAAAAAATTCAAAATAAAACAAAATTTTAAGGTTTGCATCTCAAATACAGCTGAGTTTCCTGTGCAAATTCTGGGAAATGGTGAGGACTGAAAGGGGACACTGCGCCCAGGGTTCTAATATTTCTGCATATCCACTACTTGTTAGGCACCCTAGGAATAAAACATTTGTTTTTAGAAAGCTCATTTGCAAAGAAATCTTCTGTTTGCTCTTCGTGTTAACTGATAGCTACTTTCTGAAAAAAACCCAAATCATAAGGAAGTGCACCTAGGAAACTCCAGCACACTGGTTTTGGCCAACATAGAGTTAATTTGCAGAAAGCAAATGCAGGGACTGGAAGGAGGAGATCAGGTTTGAGACCATCTAAGGAACAAATCCATGGGACCTGATGAGGTGCCTCCGCAGGTCCTGAAGGAACTGGCAGATGAAGTGGGTAAGCCACTGTCCATCATATCTGACAAGTTGTGGCAGTCCAAAGAAGTTCCTACTGACTGGAAATGGGGAAACCTAACCCCAACTTTTAAAAAGGGGAAAAAAGGAAGACCTAGGGAACTACAGGCCAGTCAGTCTCACCTCTGTGCCCAGCAAGATCATGGAGCAGATCCTCCTGGGAACTATGCTAAGGTACATGGAAAATAAGGAATTGGTTGGTGACAGCCAACATGGCTTCACTAAGGGCAAATCGGGCCTGACAAATTTGGTGGCCTTCTATGACAGGGTTACAGCGTCGGTGGGTAAGGGAAGAGCCCAGAGAAGCTGTGGCTGCCCCATCCCTGGGAGTGTTCAAGGCCAGGTTGGATGGGGCTTTGAGCAACCTGGTCTGGTGGGAGGTGTCCCTGCCCATGGCAGGGGGTTGGAAACAGATGGTCTTTAAAGTCCCTTCCAACCAAACTGTTCTATGATTCTAATTTCCTTCACAGTAGCTGGTGTGGGGCTATGTTTTGGATTTGTGATGAAAACAGCATTGAAAACACAGGGATGTTTTAATTATTGCTGAACAGTGCTTAGATTGTGTCACAGGCTTTTCTCCACCTCACACTGCCCTGTCAGTGAGTAGGCTGGGGGTGGACAAGAAGCTGTGAAGGGACACAACTGGAACAACTGACCCCAACTGACCAAAGGGATGTCCCATATGATATGATGTCACACTCAGCAATAAAACAGCGGGGCAGGAGGTGGTGGTTTCCAGGGCTGCACTGCTCAGGGACTGGCTGTGTGGTGCTTAGCTGCCTACCAGGGTTAAACCACGACAGCTGGAAATAATATGTGTCTGTAACAACACCTACATGGCTCAATTTTAGGCTGTCAGCACCAAGAGAAATCTGTATATGTGAATGTTCTTGATGGTTAATTTTTGCAGTGATCATTCAGTATTTCAATATTGCAACTTTGTGATCTTTAATAAATAAATACGAATTCATCCGCAAGCTACAAAAGAGCAAGCTATGGCAGTAACAAAACTCATCTGTTTTGAAGTTTGATTAGAAGTGAAGTTTCATTGTGTCGCATGTAGTTATTTCAAGTATCATCAAAATTGTTCTCAGAGTGCTGTTCCCTTTACCTCCATTTGAGTAAGTCCCAGAGCCATGGAAAAGTTTTCTGGCATAATATTTTAAATTGTGTGTATGTCTTATAAAAGCTCTAACACACCTCCTCAGATCTTTTAAAATCAGTCAGTGCACTTGTGCATAATAAAGAGCTGTTGATTCCTACACCCTCAACCCATAAGACCCCAGTGGAAGAGGAGCAGAGCCGGCTCTGCAGCTCTGCGGGCTCTTGTGAGAATCAGAATTTCTGCACACAACACGTGCAAAAGGAAGCAAAAAACATCTATGAAAGGGATCTGCCTTCCACTAAATAATAAAATCTGCATCTCATAGTTCTATAAGGGTCAGGTCAATATACATCCCCTATCAAGGAGATGATACTCCTGCTGTAAAGACCAAAGCACATCGCCAACATGACTTCCTTATAGAAATATTCCTTGTCACTGCATTTTGTCCAAAAAAAAAAAAAAAAAAAGAGAAAGAAAGAAAAAGAAGCCTTTTCCTCTAATGACTCCTGTATATTAAATTTACTAAACTTTGGCTAGTTCTCCAAATAGCTTTAAGTGAATGCTTGTCTTCTTTCTCGAGCAAGTGTTTAAGCAGATGTTGGTCTTCAAATCAATCTTGTAAACAGATAAGAAATCCTTGTAGAATAACGTAGATACTTTAATGAATAAAGACCTTGCAATAGCACTAATTTCACTTGTGTGCATTTGTTTCAAACAAGTAATTACTTTAGAAATGTTACAAAAACCCTGTAACTGCTAAACCTGTGTCTATCTTCAATTACAATTAGACCTCTAGCAAATAAAGCAAACTCACAAATAGATCTAGTCTTGGTTTACCTGTCTCTGTCAGTCCTAATCTCTGATAATTGGTTACTTAGGCTCTTAGCTGTTAGCTATTAAAAAGCAGTTATTCTGAGCAAAGTTTCTTACTCAGGAAAGGAATGGTGGGGAAAAAAAGAACAATATAACTTCTAGTGCTTTATTACAGAGGTATTCTCAAGAAAGATGAAACTTAAACATAAATCTAGAGGCAACCACCACAATATTTCTTAACGACTTCCTGCTTAGGCTCTACAAATGATACAGTAAAATATAGATAGATATCAAATAGGAAACGCAGACATTTCGATCACAAGTGAATAATAAGTACAAATCATTAAGTTAAAAAATAATTTTCCTCTTTC
>NW_009635181.1:16879-22514 GCF_000690535.1 Cariama cristata
AATTTATATGAACCTTCCTTGGAAAAATACTTTGACTCATAAATCTAAGAAAAAGGATCTTAAGATAAGCACATTGTAATTTTCTGGTGAAGTGGTAAAGGCAGAACAGTGACTATCTAGCATACTAGGTATTATGAAATTTTAATTTTCTAACTAGGCATCTGCTTTTCTCCGTATGCCATAGAAGTTTGTTTACCACAGGCCGCTTTCTCAGGCGCGTAATTATTTTGACTTTAAATATAGTAGCAGTCATTTATTATGAGGCATAGAAGCTGTTTAGAGATGTGACAGCTGTGGCATCATATTACATTTTTCTAAATCACTTAAGTCTGCTGTTATACAACAGGGTACTTTACCTTTACTGCAAATATAAATTACCTTCAAAATGGGGTATCTGTCTATAAATCTGAAAAATTCTGTGTGCAAGTAAAATGTGTGTAAGGCATGAGAATCTAATGGCCACTAACACATCTCTCAAAAATTTCAGTCAGAAAAAAAAGAAAAACAACCCAACTTAAAAATAAAACAAGGGCATAAAGGAAGTTTTACTTAAATCCAACCGAAAGTTCTACAAAATGACAAAATACACCTGCTCATACAATTGATAAGTACTGTGTTCAGCATGTTTTAGTGCTGCAAAATAAATCCTGTGGATCTCTGTTAAAAATTAGAGAAGAAACACACAAATACTGTAGAGATTTTACACTTCTGAGCGTCTATATCAGCAAGTAATTCTTCAACAGCTTAAATGTTACATACAGTCTTCCTCTTGTTGTGTTAAATGTACACATAGAGCAGAGTTTTGTTTTTTAAAAAAAATTATTCGTAGAATAGTTTTCTTCAGAGCAGAAAATGGCTATTTAAAGTTTTCTTTTTCCTGCACAAGTTGCAGGGGTATTAGGTATAATAGTAGTGCATTTTGTAGCAAAGTACAGTACTTCGCTTTGTTTCAAGAAGGACTTTCATTCAAAAAGAGAACAAAGTAAATAGGGTATCAAGTATTTGCTAAGGAGTATCCATGACTACAGGAAATTAATCTCTCTTTAAAAAAAGTTTTCCAAATTCTATGAATATCCCAAGTTATAAACCTGTTTATGAAATTTTAATAAAGAGGTGATTAAGATTTCTACAACAACTATAAAATGGGCATACTAGGTAAGAAATTACAATCTTGAAATCTTAGGACGGAAGTGTAATAATAAGAAGAATTTTTGGACAATTACTCAAACTTCACTGGCATCTCCTTGGGAAAGTGTAGGTGTTGAGTCAGAGAACTTTTTAAATAAATCCCTGAGTTACAAGTGTTCTAGATGACTTAATCAGGATGGAGAACAACCTTCTCCGTGCTTGCTCCTTTGCTTTCAGTGGCACTTATAGTCAAGAAAAAACCTGTTCAAAAGAAGTGTGTTGAACAGGCTATGTGGTTCCTTGTACCTTTATCTGGACTTTACTAGTTTACTGACCTAAAGTTGGAGATTCAGTACTCTTAGTGGTGGGCTAAAGAACTTCAGAATTCCAAGTTAGGTTTCTATTACACAAAAAGTATCTTCAAATTATCCTCTTTGTGCAGGGTTTCTGTGACTATTGAGTAATATTACATGTATGGTGCACTTACACTGACCATTAGGGATAAAGCAGGGATATTTCATAAGACTGATAGGGAACAAATAACTCCATTGTCTTAGAATCATTATTGGGAAAAAAAAAAAAAAAAAAAAAAAAAAAAAAAAAAAAAGCTCCGTTACCAGAAAGGAGTCAGAAGTGCTTACTCTGCTGTTTTACCCAGAGGTAGAATCATCCATCATTTTTAACCTACATTTGTTACAGACCATATTGCAATGAAGCCTCTGATTGCGTCTGTATGGGCTTTCTGACACTCATGCACAAGACAGGTTTACAGAGGAATAGAGTAGGTGTCTTTTTCTGTAAAAGCTAGTTTCCAAGAAAGCCATTTCACAAAGTGAAGGCCTCATCATTTGTCAGCAACAAATACCTATTGCTGAAATTGGCAGAACTGTTTAATCTAATTTTTCTGCTATTGTATTGCAAAGCCAGGAAGTTAAATAGAGAGGCATCAAAATTTTCTCAAGAAAATAGATAAGCTGCTGCTGTAGTACACAATTGCGTCATACAAATTAGAAGCATGTATTCAGATGTTTTTGAAAAGATTACTCTGGAGGCTGGAGCACAGTGAACTGAAATAGAAACCTCCAAAGTTTACAGCATAGATGGCTGTAACCTGAACAATAGAAAGAGACAAAAGTTGTGTGCTGGGGGCATATTCTTTGCAGAACCCCATAGACTAGATACATAAACCACACATTCTTATCATGAAAAGCACAAAGGCACGTATTTGTGACAACCAATTGTACTTTCAGGTCTGGTGGAGGGACAGGTAGAATATTCATAAATTTGAAGTTTCTTCTGTTTTCTTAGTAATAATACTTCTCAATTTGTGCACCATTTCTCACGTCATTTCAAGTTTCCTTTTTTTTCCTATGTACCTCCTAAAATTATAGTCCAAGTGAAACTTGATTTCACTAGCTCTTCTATACCTCTTGTTTTCAAGCATTTATACTTTTTAATGGATCTTTGCATAAGCTGAAGGCATTCTTCCCTCACCTAGTTCTTCGTAGTATGTCTGACAGTGGATTCATTTAGTTTCTCCCGAAAGCATGAATCCGTTGAGCAACAAATGAAAAACTTACTTAAAAGCTTTAAGAGTTTACTAATTTAACTTTTCCTATGAGGTAAGGTATTCTGCTGGTTTTAATAAGTGTAATTTTTAATTTTCCATGGTAGAAATTTCAATTAATTTTGAAGATATTTAAACTAAAGAAATCAAGGTTTTTAAAGCATTTTTGCAGACATCAGTATGTAGATTTAAGGCCAGAAGAGGTCATTAAAACTGTAATACAAGCAAAAAAACAGCAAGAAACCACTCTTGTTTGGTGCTCAGTAACACTTGTTTGGCAAAAGAGATGTTTAATTTCTTATTTTCATTATAAACTTATTTTCCTCAAGCACGTATGCAGAAGTACTCTAAAAATAAAGAAATAAACAAAATCCCCTGGTGCACCAACCATCAGGTCAAACTGATTTTCTTTGTTGAAGTGGACAAGTAGACTCCAAAGACTTGGCCTCTCCATGGAAAAGGCAAGAATTCCCAAATCCCGACAGTACAAAGCTAAGTATTACCCACTTACATATCCCATTAGATTTTAGTGTTTAAAATAAAGCTGAAAAGGTAAGTAATGTCAGGACATGTTTGCAGAAGAAATGTTTACAAGTATTAAATTATCAGTGAAGTTAAACCAATGTGTAACAGTTTAGTGTAAGCTTTGTTCTTCTTGAAAGAGCATGACTTTTGTCTGTCATGTAAACCTTTAGAGAACAGGCAAAACTGGAAAATTAGTATTGTGAAAAGATAACATTGGAGTCAAACGATATATGCAATAATTTTGCCCCATTCTTTCTCCAAAATCCACTTCCTAGTCCTAGAGTGACAAGCATGTTTATTACTGAAGTTTCAAACATTACTTTATTAAAAGCATACTCAAGTTTTTAATAAAATTTCTTAATACATAACAAGCTAAAAAGATGTACAGTGTGAATTTAGCTGACCTTGTGCCATCAAGCAGAAACAGAAATGCTGCAGTTAAACATTAGAAGAGGAATAAAAGTAACAATATCCCATAGAGGACACTTAAAAGTACTTTTTTTTTTCTTTATAAATGGATTAAAAATTAATTGAATGTAAAATGTACTTAGAGTCACAGAATCACAGCTCAAATTTGTATTGAGTTGTTTAGAAAGAATATTTTAAAACATATTTCTCAAAGACTTTCCTGGATAGCCTCCACTCTATTCCAGGAGGGTTACTGACATCAAGCCATAGTATTTAATGTACTTGTTTCAGCCAGCCAACCTCTTGATAAAACCATTTATCTCCAGAAAGTCATGGGTGAATGGAGCAATAACTTCAAAAAATGCCTGAGTTGTTGGCAAAATCAGACTCAGTTGTTCGAGACCTTAAAGTGTCCTATGTGTTTAAAGCTTTTTGAAGCCTGTCTTAGATAACTACCATTTACCTAACTTCGTTACCCAGCTAAAAATTAGAAATTTAAATCTGAACCGGAGACATCGTGGAAATAGAGAACTTATTCAATGAAAGGTAATTTCTAAAATTTGGTAGTTTGTTGTCACCTATGAAATGGTCTCTTTTTTCTTTTTTCATATTTCTGGAGTAAGTTCTTCCTAAGACAAAAAATTATAGAGGAGAAGCTCAATGGTGGGAGAGAGAGATACTTTTAATTAGAATGGGTAAGAAAAGAAAATTTGAAGCCTGTCTTAGATAACTGCCATTCACCTAACTTCGTTACCCAGCTAACAATTAGAAATTTAAATCTGAACCGGAGACATCGTGGAAATAGAGAACTTATTCAATGAAAGGTAATTTCTAAAATTTGGTAGTTTGTTGTCACCTATGAAATGGTCTCTTTTTTCTTTTTTCATATTTCTGGAGTAAGTTCTTCCTAAGACAAAAAATTATAGAAGAGAAGCTCAATGGTGGGAGAGAGAGATACTTTTAATTAGAATGGGTAAGAAAAGAAAAACACCTTGCTTTTTGAATTGCTTAGTGTTTGGCTTTCTATTTTTTCAGTCTCTTGATCAGAGTTTTATAAAGCTGATATTCAAGTAGTGCAATGCTATTTAATTGCACATGTATAATAGAAATTTTAAATGGGCAGTAGGAAATTTCATTTTAATTACCTTTCTTTACTGAACTTTCATGCTCAAAGTTATAACAATCAAAGTGTTTTCTATTCCTGTGTTCATTAGCAGTTTATCTGCAGGATGGTAAAGAAACTCAAAATAGGAGATTCAACACTGAGGGATAAAAGAAGTTGACAATAACTATAAACCCATTTGTACAAGACACAACATTTCCTCAAGAGATGGCCAAAAACTGGTGAACGACATGGCATAGAAACCAAAGACAGCCAACACTTCCAGCAGCAAGTTGAAAATGCATATACTTGACATTACTTTCCCTAGAATAGATATATGGTATTACAGACATCTCTTTAAAAAAGAGAAAATGAACAGTAGGAACACGGCACACTTCAATGCCACATTTCAGGAACTTCCTGAGAGAGAGAGAAAGAACAGCATAAGAAAGCTGTTGGCCATGTCACCTTATGTACCATAAGAGAGTGCTTGAATGACACAGTAAAAAGGAGTATTTCAAGAACTCTTTGCAACTGAGGAAAAGGACTTAGAGTGGGGATCAGTGATCCCTGTTCCTAGTCTGCTGGCCTTCACTATGCTACCATAAGAGAAAGCTGCCATACCTATTCTTCAGTTTTCAACTTTTTATTAATTTAATAACCATGCAATTTATCCTCAGAGGAACTTAGTGGTGTTTATTTACTTCGTATTTGTAAATGGGAGTTGAATATACACTTTTTAGAACAGAGTTGGAAAAAATAAACGTCTGCTTTCAAAGTCAGCAAACCGCTATGTTGATTGACCATACAGGAAAATCCTTAATTTGTTTATGATTGAGAAACTTAAACTTACTTTATCTGCAAACCTTAACAGTAAATCCTACTAAAAGATAGCACAAAATAGC
>NW_009635182.1:0-5835 GCF_000690535.1 Cariama cristata
TTTTATTAATTTTATTAGTATTAAAATTTTTTTCTAAGCTATGAAATTGCAACTGCTCTATGCTTCCCACTTCAGCCAGAAGCACAAGGCACCACTGGGTATTTTTCACAAGAAGAGGTTAAGACACAGTGACAGGATGTGCTCCATGATATGGGTGGGCTTTTTGCCCATGCAGGGCTAACTAAATACAAGGACCGTGGGAGGCAATTATTAGAAATAAGGTGATTACAACAACATAATACAAATAATACAAGTATTTCATATTAGATCCTTAAAGCTGTATCCTGCTTTCACTTCCTATGGGTCTTCCTCCTGTTCTCTGATTTTTAACACTTCCAGGATACAACACTTGGGCAGTACAGAAAAGGAGGACGAGAGAGACAGAACGAGCAGAAAGGCAAGACACACAGGAAAGGGGAATGAGATGTGAAGAAACAGCCAAGAGGTATAAACAATAGGGATTTCAAACTAAAAACAAAAAACAAAACAAAACACACAAATAATTGGGAAGTATAAACTCTTAAAATAATAAAAATAAATATGTTTATTTTTAACGCATGTTATTTTCCAGAATATACATAATCTCAGAACTATTTCTAAACAGCAACATATTAAGATCACTAATTTTTGAAGCATTTGTATTTTTTCTAAAGAAAATAATGTCACTTGTATATGACAGGCAGATACCTATTCAGAACACAAGATGGAGATATTTAAGGAAAAAAAATGATAACAGAACAATTTCTCCTACCCTGAGAAAAGGGAGAAAACCCCTAGAAATACACTGTCTCAAAGAATGCAACTCTGCTTTTTAAATCAACTAGACAAAAGAAGACATCACCATGACCTGATAGAGTAACTGTTAAGGACCTCTCTTTGGAAACCAGTTGGGAAAAATATTTAAAAGCAATCAACCTGACTACCATTACTGTGCAAAACTAAAGTGAGCCTCCTGAACCATGCTGCTGTTGGGTACAACTGTATGAAGCAAAAGAACTTGCAAACAGACCGATACCAGTCTGTCCTCTCTGAAAAATTGTCTCTCCAATTAAGAAGAACTTAAAGAAGCTAAAAAGGGACTTAGATTAAATTCAGATTATCAAGGTTATAATGAAAAGAATATTAAAACTTAAAGAGTTAATATAACATGTCAATAAAGCAATACTGATTATAAAAATCCACACCTGTATTCCATTTTATTTGTATTATTTGCCCATTGTTTGAACTGAATTTTTGTGCATTTGTTTCATCTGCATTTTTAACATGCAAGCATAATTCTGCATCTTTAAGAGTGCAAAGATTAGTGTTTCTAGTTGCTGTAACTGATATTAATAGGCCATTTAACCACAATGCTACATCTGAGTGGAATTAAGTCAGGCAACAGAAAAATGTGCATAAATTTAATCTTTATGAATGTGCAAAGATGCTTGGGTTGTGGCCACCGCTATGCAAATTTCACCCCTATCTCTCAATCAACCCTTAGATTTTGTAGAATCCCTGATGGTTTCAATTGTGTTCTTGCTTCAAATTTTATGAGATGCTAATTTTCTTGACCATTTGCATATGTTGCCTAAACCATAGTTTGAATGTAGTTTTCAAATGACAAAGGTTTTAGTGTACTCATCCATCACCCACTAGGCTGCCCCTCTGACATTTGTGTTCAGAATTCCAAAAGATACAGAGTACATTTAGACAACAGTTTTATTCCATAGCTGTTCTCAACAAAGTCACAGGAACATCTGAATTACGCATATGAAATGGAAGAAAAGCACTCGGGCAACTGTGCATAAAGGCCCTGACTCAGAAAAGCATCTAAACATTTGTAACAGTTTTGAACCTTACTAGTTAACAGAAGTCAAAGCTAACCAAAAAGCCACAAAATACTTGGGCTGATAGGTTTTGGGTTTGAATTTTCAAGTGAGTTTTTCTAAAATGAAAATATTATCTTACAATCCCTTCACCCACCGGAATCAATCCTGAAATTCTGTTATCTCTTAGATTTTAATTAGGAAGTCACAGTACATATTGGTAAATGAATTATAGCAACGAGGGGACAACACAACACTGTACTTTGCACTAAATTCCCTTGCAGAAAGGATTGCTCAAGATTTCCAAGGTCATTACCCTAAGTGAGGTCCTCCATTCATTAAATCGAACACCTGAGCTGGATTTAACGACTGTTTGAATCGACGAAGAAACTTTACTCCCTGATTGTCTCCACTCTTTGAGTTAACAAAAACTAAAAGAGGACTGGCACAGGATGGCGGGCATGTGGCTTTCCAGAAACCTGTGAACATAGTTAGAAAGAATGAAATAAATAAGACTTTCTAATATGAACAACACAAAAAGAAATCATGGGAAAGAGGAAGAAAGGGATGAAGGACAAAAGGAGTACATTTTGTCATGCATAATGTAAATGCTAAACTGAATAATTAGCCCTGCAAGGAAAATGTAATTGCCAAGATTTACCACTTCATTTTTTTTCTTTCCAGTATTTTCAGTGCCTAGATTTAGTAAAATCCTGAAGACAATAACTTTATTGTTTTTCCACAGTGAAAACATTTATTAACCTTTTAGAATACTTTTCAAATCTCATCTTCACAGATGATTACAGCATTATATTTCAGTTACAAGTGTTTGGTTTTTAATCTGAGTTTTCTTTAACCTAACTGAGTTGAAATGGATCATCCATGTTTGTATGAGTTTTCTAACAGTACTCACAGATTTTAAAAGTTACTGTACTCAGTTGCTCCCAGGTGAGACTTTGCATGAATACTTTTTTCTCAGACTGAAGTTATACTATTAATTACAACAGAATCACTGAACGACAGACCTTCAGCTGTGATCCAAAACTTACTAAAGTCAATGCAGGTCTTAACTAATTAGAGCAGGCTTTCTGTAAGGCCCCTAGTAAGTAGTACTAATGGGCACTGTTGTCACGACATGACCAGTCCATGCAAGTAGTGGTTTCTCAGCAACACTTCAACATCAGACATCACAGGTATAGGTTTTGACATTTGTTTCAGGCAATATTAAAATTAATATGTTGGTTTCAATTACTAAAAAAATTACTAAAGCTAGAAATAAAAAATTGGCATTAAAGGATGCTAATTTAATTCCACATTATCATAATGTATAATTTAAAATATGCTTTGATTAATTTATTTAAATGCCAAGAAAAATAATTTCACATATGGAACAATCTTCCTAGCCTGAGTAATAAATAGCAGCATGACGCTCTGGTCTAAGACACCACATAGCAAGTAAATAGAGTAAATATATACAGCATAAACAATCACTTTTACTAACCTCATACAATAAAATTCATTAAACTGTGTTAAAATTGTTGGTCTACATTTGCCATCCGCACAAAGTATAAAATTAAAGCAGTTAGATTTCATGATACTCCTTATTAAATCCACTCCCTGCCTTTAGGTGCAGTCTCCCACTGCTCATGCGTCTCTATCCTGAGCCACCAAAGAGCACCTCTGAGTTTTGAACATTTGCTGGGTTTTCATCTGCATGCTGCAGGATTCTTACACTGCTTATATTTAAAAGAAATTTAGAGAAGCTATTAGAGGAAGCAATTCCTCTCTTTAGCCTGGTAAAGTAGTTGTTGGATCTGAGCTGTTCAGCTAGCTTACCTCTGCATAAAGCAAAGTTCTCCAAAATTTGAGAACTCACAGTATGAGTGATGCATGCCAGGCAGGTACCAGCCCACTTCATCTGAGGACCCTGGTCATTCACTTGAAAAGTTTCCAAGGGTCATAAATAAAATACGAGAAAATTTCTAGTGGGGAACTTTCAAAAACATTTTCAAAATCATGTCAGTTAAATTATCCTCTAAAAAGCTACACAGAAAATTACACTTTTCTCTAAATTTGAAGACTGCATTCAACTGCTCAGCAGAGGATTTTAGCCTTGTTTACTTATACAGATCTCACTATGCATTGCAAGTCCAGAGCTACCACTGAACACACTACAATACTACGTACCATCAGAGTCTATACTGTTTAGTGCTGTTGGAGGTATGATCGATACCTTACATTGGCCAAGTGGACATTTACGAGGATATAGATCTTTACAGGCAGTGTGAACCTACAAAAGAAACAAAAAATTATTTCAGTGGAATTTCAGGGTGAAAGTATAACTGATACAGTATCTATGTAACAAGAAATGGACTAATATATAACATTTATGTATAGAGGTAAGAGGAGCGAGACTGGGAAAAAGAAAAACCACACATGAGTGTTTAACCACAATGGCTTGTTACTCATTCCACAAAACATAAGTTTGGAGTACTTCATCTTCAGCTATCCCTATAGCAGATTTGAATCATCCTTTCAAGGGAGTTGCTTACCTCCATCCATGAGCAAGGGAGGAACAAGTTCCCAGCAGCCAGTATCCGCGCTGGGGGCAGCAGGCACACTGTGCATATCCAAAGTAATAGCTCTGTACATGCCTGGTCCACCTCTCCCTTCTGGAAGATATATCTGCACTAAAGCTAGCACACCTACCAAGCTGGACCAACCCACCAAAGGTGGGTCCCATAAACTATGTGTTATAGACGTCTCTTCCATAGTTATTGGAAAAACAGGCACATGCAGAGGGTGCTGCCCTTCACCTAAATTTCAAATCACTTCTGGAGATGCCAATCATTTCCCACTGCCTACACACAGAGGCTCAGACATCTATATGCTGAAAGCTTCAACAATAAAAAAACTGCTGACTTTCCACTTCTATACTCTAGCATGTGAAACTCATCTTTTTAGACAAGTTAAAAAAATTAAGAGAAAACTATCTTCTGGGAAAACAGCAATAGCATGTTATAGAATTTCAATCGGCAACCTACTGAGCGTCCTAAAGAAGAGAACTTCAAGATTTCAGTAGCTACAGAGGGTGGAAGCAAGGACAGGTAGCCTGGGAGGAATACAGGCAAATTGTCTGAGCAGCCAGCGATCAGATTAGGGAACCTAAAGCCCAGATAGAATTAAATCTGGCCAGAATCATCAAGGGCAACAAGAAAAGCTTATATAGGTACATCAGTGATAAAAGGAAGACTAGGGAAAATATGGGCCCTCTCCACAAGGAAATGGGAGACCTGGTTCCCTAGAACATGGAGAAGTTTGAGGTACTCAGTGACATTTTTGCCTGATTCTTCATTGGCAAGTGCACCAGCCACACCACCCAAGTCACAGCAGGCAAAGGCAGGGACTGGGAGAATGAAGAACCGCCCACTGTAGGAGATCAGGTGTGAGACCATCTAAGGAACCTGAAGGTGCACAAGTCCATGGGACCCAATGAGATGCATCCGTGGGTCCTGAGGGAACTGGCAGAATAAGTGGTTAAGCCACTATCCATCATATTTGAGAAGTCGTGGCAGTTTGGTGAAGGTCCTGCTGACTGGAAAAGGGGACACTTAACCCCCATTTTTAAAAAGGGAAAAAGACCCGGGGAACTACAGGCCAGTCAGTCTCACCTCTGTGCCCAGCAAGATCATGGAGCAGATCCTCCAAGAAACTACGCTAAGGCACATGGAAAACAAGGAGGCAACTGGTGACAGACAACATGGCTTCACTAAGGGCAAATCGTGCCTGACAAATTTGGTGGCTTCCTACAATGGGGTTACAGTGTTGGTGGATAAGGGAAGAGCAACAGACGTCATCTACCTGGACTTGTATAAAGCATTTGACACTGTCCTGCACGACAGCCTTGTCTCTAAGTTGGAGAGACCTGGATTTGATGGATGGATGACTTGGTGGATAAGGAAGTGGCTGGATGGTCGCACTCAAAGAGCTGCACCCACCGGCTTGATGTCCAAGTGGAGACCGGTGA
>NW_009635183.1:0-3486 GCF_000690535.1 Cariama cristata
GCCTGCTCGTGGGTGAGCAAGTGAGGCTACATGGCTAGGAAGCTTCGTCTCGTAGGGGTGTAAGATACCCACGCATCCTCTTAGGTGGAGGACAGCCAAGTGACCACAGTTACAGAAGAGGAAGGGAGGAGAGGAGGAGAAAGAAGCGTCTGAACTGTCAAATTTTCCTGGCAGTGGTGAGAGGAAGAGCTGTGGTGAGCCCGGGGCCCTCAGGGCCCTGTTGCCCATCTTCTGTGTCGGTCTTTCCCTGCCCCTCCCCTGGCCCCCTCTCTTCCCCATGCTGCTGTGAAGTTTGGGGTTTGGTTTTTTTTTTTTGCTTCCCTGTACCTCTCCTCTCTATTCTTCTGTCCTGCTCCCTCTTTCTCTCTTCCTTTCTCTCTCTTGTTCTACCGATCCCTTTTTTCCTTGGAGTTTTTGTCCTGTTATCTCTCCCTCTTTTTTTTTTTTCATCCTCTGTCTCTGCCCTGCAGCCCACTGCTGTTTTTTCCTTTTCTAGCTCTTTGTCCTGATCTGCATCAGTCTCTTTTCCCGCCCCCTCCAATGTCTTTGGCCTATTCCCTGGTGTTCTTTTCCTCTCTGCACCTGTACGAGTCGCTCCATGTCCCTGCCTTCCTCTCTCCCCCCCTCCTTCCTTCTGTTTCTCTCTCTATCCCTTTGCGTTGCTCACTGTCACTGTTTTTTTCCATTCTGTATCTCACTGTCAAAGTCCTTCCAGTTCCTCTCTTTCTCCCTCTGACCCTTGTCCTGCTCCTTGTCCCTATTCTTTATTGCTTCACCTTTCTGTCCCTGTATTCTCTTGTGCTCCACCTCTCTGTCATTCTCTCTGTTCTCTCCTTTGCTCTCTGTCCCAGCATTCTGCTCCCTGACCCTCTCTCCTTTGCAGTATCCCACTTTCTGGCTCCCTGTCCCCTCACCTGTGTTCTATATCCCTCTGTCCTTCCTCCTGTCTTTCCTGTCCCCCCTTGTCCCTCTGGCCTGCTGCCCATCACTGGCTCTTTTTTCCTTTCTCCACCTCTCTGCCTCAGTCCTGTCACTCTCCCCTCTCTGTCTCCAATGGTTCTTTCTCCATCTCTGCCCTGCTCCCTGTGCCTTTTCTCTTATTCTGTCTTCCATCCTCCCTCTAATTTTTTGTCTGTATATCTCCATGCCGCTGCCTGTCCCATTGTTTCCTGCGATATCCCCCTGCCCAGCTCGCTGTCCCGTTACTCCCCTCTGTCCTGCTCCCTGGCCTTTTGTCTCATCCTGTGGTCCTTCGCTGTTTTTCTTTCTCCGTCCCTTTGTCCTGATCTGTCTGTCTCTTCCCCCCCGCCTTCAGTCTTTCTGGCTTGTTCCCTGTCTTTTTATCTCCCTCCCGCCTTCTTTATTCCTGTCATTAAATGTCTCTCTCTATCCATCCTTTGTGCTCCCCAGTCATCATTTTTTCTCTCTCCTACTCCCTGACCTTGTTTTTCTTCTGCCATGTCCCTGCGGGGCTCCTCATCCCTTTTTATTGATTTCTCCATCTCACTGTCCTTTTCCCTGTACCTTTCTTTCTCTGCTCCTCAGTCCTTCTCCCTCATTTTTCTCTTTCTGTTCCTCTGTCCTGCTCCCCATCGCTGTATTTTCATTCTCCGTACCTGCTGCTCCAGTAACGACTGCTGAGTTGTTGCAGGGGAAGGGTGAGCGTACAGACACCGAGCCCCAGAGCAGACCCGCTCCTGGAACTTACACGCGTTAACAAATAAACACTTGCTGCCTCCTTTGCACTGGAGGATCCCCCAGGGGGGCCAGTGTGGCTGCTGGCGCTGGCCCCTCGGTGCAAAAGGGGCTGCAGGCCCAGGGGATGGTGCTGCTGGGGCACGCCTGCGTGAAAGTGCCGGCCAGCTGCAAGGATGTTTCTGACCCATCAGGGCAGTTCCCAGGGATTTTCTGAGAGCTGGTGGAGAGGAAGTGGAAGGAGGGGCAGATGGCTGTCCCCACGCCTTGGGGTACCTGGAGGTCTTCCCACCCAACTCGGCAAAACTCCTCCAGCCCTGCTCACCCTATGCAGCTGCCCCCAGCTTCAGCAGCCTGTCCTGTAGCCACAGACTGTCCCCAAACTCTGTCCTCACGGCAGGAAACTGGCTCTCCGTCGCGCAACAAGCTGGCTCTTGAATGGGCTTTATTGCACCGTAACCACAGGTGCCATTAGCATCAGTGCGGGGACAGAGCGGGGTCTCCAGGAGCTCCTGCAGAAGGAGGAGTTCCCGCCTGAGGGGAGCTACAGTCATCACTGCGGGTAACAGTTGCTTGCTCTTTCCTTCTCCCAGAGGCAGCACGGAGGACTCAGTTGTCAGTTCTTCTCCGGGGATGTTGTTGGCTGCACCTGGCTCAGGTTTGTGTGGGTTGTCTTTGGCCTCGTTCTCCTGGCGGCATGGGCGAAAAGGGACAGCTGGACACTTACTGGCTGTGGACAGGAGTTGCCACGGCTGGAGCTGGAGAGGCCAGGAAAAGGTAAAGCAGCTGAAGAATAAAATAAAGGGGATCCAGCTGGCAACTGCCTCCAACTGCAGACAGCTGGGCCCTGCGGGTGAGGAAGGATCTCTCTTAGTGTTGTCCTCAGCAGATCCGATCACCAATGTGCCCGGCAGGGTCTGTATGCGTAACCAAAAGCACAACACGGCCATGTAGCGTGAGCCTATGGATCCGGAAAGCCTCATATTGTAAGAGCTGTAAGACACCAATCTAGGCTTTTAGGTGGACGACAGTCAAGTGACTGGAGCTACAGAGGAGGAGGGAAGCAGGGGGAGAGAGACAGACAGACAGACACATCGAACTGTCAGATTCTCCCAGCAGCTCCATGAGTGGGACCTGCGGTGAGTCCTGAACCCTTGGGGCCGTGTTGCCCCTCTTCATTATCCAGATCTTTCCCTGCCCCCCCAACCTTCTCTTTCTCTCACTACTGTAATGTTTTTCACTTCCCTGTACCTCTCCCTCATTCTCCAAGACCCCCCTCTTTCTCTGTCATTCTACCTCTTGTTTTCTTTTTCTCTTTGCACATTTGTCCTGTTCCCTGTCCCTTTTTTTCATCCTCTGTCCCACAGCCCATCACTATTTTTGTCTTTCTCCATATATCTCTCTCTTTTCCTATCTGTCACCTTTAAGGCTGGGCCAGCACTTAAAGCAGATGGCAGATGCTCTCTGTTAACCCCGTCCTTTCCCAGAAGGGGAAGGAGAGGAGAAAAGGGAGAGAGACTTATGGATTGGAAAGTTAAAACAACTTTAATAAAACAATAACAATAAAAAAAGAGTATAAATAATATCAATACTTGATACTACTAATAATAGAAATAGGCAAAACCAATATTGAGCTTCCTGATGACGACTGCTCGGTGCTCACACAGCAGGGCAGGCACCCAGATGTCCTGGACTCGACTCCACAACAGACAGGAAAACGGATTCAGGGATGCATGGATCAGGGTTGGAGGCAGGAGAGCGAGCAGAGTCCCACCAGGATGCTGGCCATGA
>NW_009635183.1:3517-20055 GCF_000690535.1 Cariama cristata
CTGGCCCCCGTGATCCCCAAGATTTATACTGAGTATTCACGTGAGTGGGATGGAATATTCACGTGAGTGGGAAACCATCTTCGTTGTAGACCCCAAACGGCAAAGGTGTGGGTATGTTGCTGATGTCCCCTTGACCCGGAGATGTGGGGGGTTTGGCCAACTATCCGGTAAGGATTCTGTTCTTCTGCTGGCGTGGGTTTCTAGGTAGATTTAACAAAAGTTGCTGTGGCTATCTGCAGAAGGGCCCTCCTGTTCGTTTGGGTTTAACCGGTGTTAGGGCTTTGGAGGAGAACTGGGTAAACCAGCTTTCTCTCTATGGAGATCCCTAGCATTTGTGTAGAAAAGTAGAGGTTTAGTCAGTAAAGTTTATAGCAGAGTGCTGTGCTCAGACCATGGAGCTCAATCTCCTGGACATACTGTTCATTTGGACTCATTATTGTCTCAACTAAGTACTTCTGAGTCTTACAGAGTAGAGCCCCACGGGATTGTGACGACGTAGTCCGAGTACTCAAGTGGAAATGTTTGGTTTGCCGTCGCCTCGCCAAGGCAAAGCCCATTGCAGAGTAATGGTCCCACAAAAAGCAGTCTTCTCAGTAGTCTTCTGTAGCCTTCATGCTGCCAGGGTGTTGATGCTGTTTCATCAGAAGTGAAATTCATCCTAATCCTGGGATTTCTTTCCTGCCCTCTCTGGACCAAGTAATCCCTGGTCATTCGTTAACTGGTCCTGCTCTACTTTCAGCCAAGGTAGGTTTCTTTTCCTCATTCCCATCTTTTTCTGAAGGAAAACACTTGTGATAATCATTAAAAGGCTGAATTTTTACTCCATTAGATCTTGTATGTGTGTTTTTTTCCTTGTACAAATTTTATTTTCTATAATAGCCTCTTCTTTTCCTTGTTCTGTGTTGGTAGCTCTGAGCATTTAATCTGGTCTACGGGAGTCTACTGAACCCCAAAGCGGTGTTTGGAAGGAGGCCTTACTAGGGATTTCTTCAACGGCGTTAAAATAAAAGCTGCTTGCTCTGCTTTTATAGGATACTTGCCAAGTGTCTCTCCAGAGCAATCCAGGCTCAGAAGCTGGCTTAAATCAGAGTGACAGAAAAAACCGCTCTGGTTTCCGAGTGTGTTTTACTGTACTTGAACACATATTTTGCTTCCTATTAGTAGGGCTGAGAGAGTAAAGTTGAGAAGTCAAACACTTCAGCATTAGAAAATGCAAAAATCATTGCTTGAACTAGTCATTTATGTAATCACTAAATGTATATTCCACTCTAAGTGGCTGGCTGAGCTTTTGAGGCCTAATTACAGAACTGCTGTGAAGCCTTAACAATTGTAATAACTGGGAGTAACTAGCAAATATATTTGTAATGCAAAAATGTTCCTAAAGATAGGTTTTTATCATAACAAACTGGACATTTAAAATTAGGTGATATCTCCTAACCTTAATCTGGATGTTTCTTGGATCCTTTCTGTAGCGTAGGTAATATCCCGTCATCTCGGATGGGCGCATGAAGCTGTGTTTTGTTCATGTAAATGCATGCCTCACAACCTAAAAATAAGGAATAACAGAAAATTTCGAAAGGGCATTTTTGTTTTTCAGCTCAAAATGGGCATTTTTATTTTTCCGCTCAAAATGGGTGTAATGTTCAGTAAATAAGATCTTTCACCAGACACTGAATGATGAAAATTAAAACTACTGGAGAGATACTTGTTACCATAGGCATCGTCCGTTCTGTGTACTGGATAAAATGGGGCCCTGTGGTAAAAAGGATGTGTGTGATGATGTAATTCAAGATTGTACCCTTCATAGCAAAAAAGGGCCCAATTTAGATGACACAAACAACCTTTCTTTTTGGTTGTCATGGTTTAACCCCAGCCGGCAACTAAGTACCAGGCAGCTGCTTGCTCACTCCTCCCCTCCCCTAATGGGATGGGGAAGAGAATCGGAAAAAAGGTAAAACCTGTGTGTCGAGATAAGAACAGTTTCATAACTTAAATAAAGTAAAATATAATGATAACTGTGATATAATGAAAAGGGAGACAACAAAGAGAGAGAGGAGTAAATGTTCAAAACCTCTTATTTCCCTTTGTGTAGGCCAAACACACCAGCTTCCCTCACGTCCCCACACCCCCAAAGGCAAGAGCAATTTCTCCTCAGAGTAGCATTGACAGATATGCAACAGCGTTAGGAAGGAAGAATAGCAGCCTTAGCTTTGACCTCTTTGTGGAAACGGCCACAGAGGGAACAGGATTTGTTGTTTAGAAACTTTTGGCCAAAATGTTCTGGCTGGCTCAAGCGCGTTCAACAAACCACTGCCCCCCGAGTTCCCTAAACCTTGTGGGGTCAGGAGTAACAGAGCACCAGGCTCTGCGGCCCCCTTTCATCATCCTTTCCCGTATGGTAGAAGACCTGAGATCTTCATGGGCAATAAGCCAGGGGACAGCAAGGCAAACATAGGCAAACTTTGCTCAGTGAGAGAGAAAAAAAAGGATGATACGAAGTCGTACTGGAAAGCTTTGAAACAGAATTCTGTGAAGACAAGCTCTCTATCTATGTGTCTGTCTCTATCTCCCCATCGCGCTCTACTTTCGGAAAGGCGTTTGCTTGCTTAGACCTATGGCTTTTGTGTTGTGACTCCTACCATCAGTGACACTGGTATGACACATCCCTTCCACGAACTTACCGCTTACCTGTACCTAGGCAAGTGGAGCTCTACTTAACCTAGTGCATTCAGGGACCTAAGCTGCAAACATCGACCTTCTCCTTAGCCACTGCGCGCAGTCCCAGTGTCCGGTGCGTCACAGGGGGAAGGACCCAACTGCAATCAGGGAAATGTAAGACCTTGCTCTAGTGCACACAGTGCCCCATTGCTATGCAGTGCTGCAGCTTTTCTCCCACGGTAGGAGTCAAATCGCCAGATGAGCTGGGCTTGGCATGTCCTCCTTGTGACAGGCACCCAGGCTCGGTGGTGCCGTACACGAACTAGAGCTTCTGAGAACCTGCGGGGTGGGGGGACACCAAAGAAATCTCGTGCAAGAGAAGGATGCGTGGCAGCAGCTTATATGGTCATGTCATAGGTGGTGCCTAAAGCTTCGTTCAAGATATTTTTTTTTTCAGGAGCACGTTAACAACTAGGTTCATATGTTCCAAGTAGCTGCAGGCTTGTTCTGCAGAGAAGGTCTTGGTGGCCCCTCTGCCCAGTACCAGGGCAGAGACAAAAAACAATAAAGGGTAATTATCCTCCCCCTGCAGCAGAAGTTTGGAAGACACAGCTAGGCCATTTCTTTCTTCCAGGACCTTGCTAATCTGCTCCTCACACTTTTAAGGTTTGATGGAGAAAGCACACATAAGGTAAAATAAAAGTGTCCTTTTTCACTTCTTCCTATGTTTTGCTCTGTAGATGACCTCTTAGGCATGAACCTTCCTTCCTCCTGTTGATCTACACAGCATAGTAGAAATGGAAGTGGGAGGCAGGATCCGTCAGAAGGCAGAGAGGGCAAAAAGGTACCTAATGCACAGTGATGCCCCCTCCTTTTCCTTTTCTTTCACCTTAAAAGGAAGGCTAGCGTCTTCAACATAATTGAAAATTGGCTAATTATGACCAAAGAATAAAATATTTGCACACATTTGAACTTCATCTCTTGTCTACGAACTTGGAATACATACAGGCATAAGCAGGTGCCAGATGTGTTCAGCGACGCCAGAACTGCGCGACCACCTTCGCTGTGAAAACGTTTCTTCCTATCTTGAAATGGAATTTCCTGGATTTCCGTTGGTGCCCATTGCCTCTCATCTAGTCACTGAATGCCACTGAGGAAAGGGGGGCTCTGTCTTCTTTAATCACTCCCGTCAGGTATTTATACACATGGATAAGATCCTGAAGATGAGGATTGGACAAGAGGTCCTTTCCAACCTCCCGCATACTGTGATTGTGTGATCCAGAAGAAGGGGCTCAGGAAGAAGTCCCAGCTCCCTCTGCCTTTCCTCTTATGGGAGATGTTCTTGAGGGTGCCCAAAAGTTGGGTTGGAGTTCTGGGGCTTGTGGAAATGTGCAAGGCTCCGGCCGGGCTTTCCGGGGGAAGGCTCAAAAGCGGGAGACCGAGATGAGTTTTCCAGCCCTCTGATCATTTTCGTGGCCCTCCTCTGGACCTGCTGCAGTAGGGCCATGTCTTTCTTGTACGAAGACCCCGGAGCTGGATGCAGCGCTCCAGACCCCAGCGCGGTGTCTCACGAGAGCGGGCGTAGAGGCAGAGAACCCCCTCCCATGACCGGCTGGCCATGCTTATCCTTCAGCCCAGGATATGGTTGGTTTTCTGGGCTGCGAGCACACATTGCCGGCTCATAGCCAATTCTTTAGCCACCAGTATCCTCCGAGTCCTCCTCTGCAGGGCTCCCCTCAACCCATTCAGCACCCAGTTTGTGTTGATATTGGGGATTGCCCTGACCCCCCCAGGTGCAGGACCTTGCTTGCACTCGGCCTTGTTGAACTTCATGAGGTTTGCATGGCCCCACTCCCCAGGCCTGTGCGGGTCCCTCCGGATGGCATCCCTGCCCTCGAGCTCATCAGCTCCACCACTCAGCTTGCTGTCATCTGCAGACTTGCTGGGGGTGCACCCTCGGTCCCACTGGCTGTGCCATTGATGAAGATGTTGCACAGCACTGGTCCCAGTATGGACCCCTGAAGGACACCCGCTGGCGACTGCTTTGCACTTGGACATCGAGCTGTTGGTCAGGGGCTTGTGGAAACGTGCAAGGCTCCTGCCGGGGTTTCTGGGGGAAGGCACAAGTGTGGGAGGCTGGGATGGGTCCCGCTGGATGCGGAGCAGGAGGGGAAGCAGCAGCATGTTTCGGCCTGCGGCACAAGCGTGCTTTGCTCGAATGGCTGTCTGCCTCCCTATTGCTGCCAAAATCCCGGGATGCTTGGGGTTTGGAGCTTTGCTTCCCTGACCGAGACCAAGCCAAGGCATGCAGCTCAAAAGACGGGCCTCATTCCCCTGCAGTGGCTTTTGGGAAGCAGGCAGCCGGTCCCCAGAAGAGCAGAGCAACCCCCTCCCTTTTGTCCCAGCCACAGCCACGGTGTTTGTACGTTGGAGGACATTCCACTTGACTTGCAGAGGCAGATGTTTCACTTTAACGACAGCTAATCTAAAAGCCATTTCTTTCACCATCTTTTCCCTGCAGAAGATTAACTGTGTTACCATTGCACTGCTGCTGCGTCAGGCAATTTCCAATTTGTCAGGGCTCTGAGGAATCATAGAATCATAGAATCATTATGGAGACCTCAAAGATCATCAAGTCCAACCGTACACCTGATGCCACCCTGTCCACTAAACCATGTCTTGAAGTGCCACATCTAAACGTTTTTTGAACACCTCCAGGGACGGTGACTCCACCACCTCCCTGGGGAGCCTGTTCCAATGCCTAACGACTCTAACAGTGAAGAAGTTCTTTCTAATGTCGAGCCTGAACCTCCCCTGGCGCAACTTGAGACCATTTCCTCTCATCCTAATTACCAGGGAGAAGAGCCCAACCCCCACCTCACTACAACCTCCTTTCAGGCAGTTGTAGAGGGCGATCAGGTCTCCCCTCAGCCTCCTCTTCTCCAGACTAAACAGCCCCAGCTCCCTCAGCCGCTCCTCGTAAGGCTTTTTCTCCAGGCCCTTCACCAGCTTCCTTGCCCTTCTCTGAACACGCTCCAGTAGCTCAATGTCCTTCTTGTAGTGAGGGGCCCAAAACTGGACCCAGTATTCGAGGTGCGACCTCACCAGTGCAGAGTACAAAGGGATGATCACTTCCCTAGTCCTGCTGGCCACGCTGTTTCTGTCGCCGTTAATTTAATATGGCACATGAAATTATCACTGGCATTATAGTCTGCCTTTGGAATCTTGGCTATTTCAATCATATTTCAGCTAAACTGGTCTATGTTGGAATCTGTTGGTTCAGTCAGCCGTTACGCAACGACACCTTAAGAAAAGCGACTCATTGCTTAGACGGCACAGCACTCCAAAGCTGCAGGATGCGGAAGGCTCTTTCTCCTCCTACTCCTGCTGTGGGTTCGAGGAATGACCTTTTCATAGTCGTCTGTTCTGTAGGATGCCAAAGAATACTACAAACCCGCATCTGCCTCACAGGTGTGTGCAACTCTGACACCCTCAAGCACAGGACCAGTTGGTCACTTGATCACAAAAGTGCTTGGGAGGTAGAAGACAAATACAGGCTGCTATTGCTGTTTGTGGCATTCAGCAGTTGAGACCGTATGAGGGCAAGTGGGGAACAAACTGCTATCCCAGACGGCAAGGTTAGAGAACATGAGCCAGTCCCAAAGACATGTCAGCAGAGTGGAAGGCAATCGTGATACATGCGCTAATTATTCGGGGGTTGTGCTGCTATCCAGTGTCCTTCTGTGGGTATTACAGTGTCTCTGGTGGTCATTTACTTCCTCCGGTGGTCTTCTTATAGTCTTCATCACTTGTCCTTTTGCTGAACTCTTCCCGTTGGCAGTTTCTCGGGCACGCGTAGAAAATAGAGGCTTCCATAGATACCTTGTTATCAGAACCTCACAGTAAATCAGTCTGGTTTGTCTTTCTCTTGATGTTCGTTCGTTCTTAGGTAGGTTTCTAATCTAACATTTTGTCCTTCACAACTTGTTTTAATGTTCTTTCTCTATCTGCAAGGTCTTTTGGTACATATTTCACTAATTATTTAGAAATTACAAAGTGCCTGCTTTTGCAACTCCTTTTCAATAAACACCTGGGCTTTACTTTCTGGAATGTGTATCTGTACCTTTCCTTTTTCAAAAGTTATCTGTGCATTTAATTTACCTAGGATATCTCTTCCTAATAAAGGCATCGAGCACTCAGGCATATACAAAAATTGGTGTGTCAACCAGTTTGCCAATTTAAAATTTTAATGGCTGCAAAAAATGGCCAATTTTCCCTTTCTCCCGTGGCACCAACAACAGATACATTTTGTTGACTTAAAGTTCTCCTACAGCCATTTAATACAGAGTAAGTCGCCCCTGCGTCTACCAAAAAGTCAATCTCCTCGTTCCCCAGCATCAACGTAACCAGGGGTTCAGCTGGGGATGACTCCCACGGCCCCGTCACGCTTCATCCGATGTCAAAAGCCCCGCTGCCGTGATGGAAACCCCTGGCTGGGTCCAAGGCCCAGCCCCTCTTTGTCCTTGCGGGCATTCCCGCTTCCAGGGCCCTTTTGGTTTGCAAACTGCCCCCTGATCCCTGTCCGACTGCCTGCCCTGGAATACACCCCTGCGAATTCCTCCTTGGCCCGTCCTTTGCCCCCCCCTCAGGTTCTCATTCACTAATGCAGTTACTGGCGTTTTTCTCGCAACTCCTCTCGATCACTTCTCGATTATTGTGTACTTTCCACGCTGCTTCTAGTAGCTTACCCAAATTCCTAGAATCTTCTCCCTCAATCTTTTGCAGCTTCCTCCTAATATTCAGCACTGATCGCCCCATAAATATAAACAAGAACATAACTAGCATAAACACAATAAAACATAACATAACCGCAATAACGGAACAAATCAGCATAAGGCACTTCATCCCATTTTCCTTCCCGACAGCAAAATAACATTAACTGTAACATGGTGTTATACTTTATAGGTCCATTCTTCGGCCATTTCTCCCCATCATCCCATGTATTGCTTTGCTTATAACTCAGGCTAATTGTGATCTTCCACTCAGTGCTAGGGAGGCCACGAAGACCGTTTAAGACACTTTAATCGGATCGCTGCCCTTGAGCCTGGCTCTAGCCAGGCTGCTGCGCTGTTAGACAAGCTCGCACAGCAATCAGCAGAGAGGGCATCGTTCTCGATAGGGAGCTGGCTTTGGCTGCTTTCCTCTCAGCCTAGTCTCCCCTGCCAGCAATAGTTATGCACCACAAATCTATCAGTATTTATCAACAAACATCTCCCTCCCCTCCAGGCTGATAAATCTCATTCTTACCTGTTGCCATACCCATATCAAGGTCTGGGACCACTCAGCTGAATCACCTACTTCATTATATAGATGCCATTTTCTATCAGGATATTGTTTCCACTTTTTCCAGATTGAAGAATCTGGATAGAAAAACTGCAGTGGTCATTTCTGTATGTTTATTTAATGTTCTGCTCCGGGCAGCTGTCATTGCCCACTTTTGGCCTTCCCTTTTGTCATAGCCTGGTGCCACCGACCCGCTGGGTTCCACCTCAATACAGATGTATAACCTACCCAGCTAAGACACGTGCAACTATTTAATTTTCAATTAATTTCATTTCTGAAGTTTATTTTGGGTATATGATAGACGGCCAAAACCTCCTTGAGATCTTGACGTGTCTGCTCTGTGTTCCTGAGGACCACCAAGTACTGGCATGCAGCGCCAGGCTGAGTTTAACCTGTCGGATTAGCTGTGGCATCCAACCTGATCACTTTTGTGTGATGTTCCCCACACAATTCCAAAAAGTCAAGAGTTACAGAGAATAAACCAGCATAAGGATTTCCCCACAGACTGTAAAGGAAATTAAGAACAGCATCTGACAATAATAAGTTTGCACGTCTCGTTCCTGAGCTGTGTCACGGTAAATGAGAAAATCTAGGTGCAAAGCCAGAGGAGGAGTATAGGAGGGAGCAGGAAACACAGGAGGATGTTAACGATTCCATTCCATTCCTGTTTTGCATTTTGTTATGCCCTTCAGTTTTACTTTCATCTCCAGGTCGGTGCTGCGTATGCCTAATGCAACCCAGAAAATACGCTTCATGGGTGTCACACGGCATGATGTGCAGGGATATGAAGTCACAAGGGAGCCACATTTTTAGATCCAGATCAGTAGTGGATGAAATGAAAAACTGACAGCGATTAGTATTTTCCCACTTAAAATGACCATTTCATGGAGCATCTTGATTGTTTAGAAACCTCAGACATGATATTGTAAGACCTTCAAACACTGGTAATAGACTCGATATGTTTCCTAAAAGTCGCATTAAAATCTTACAATATAGGAACACCTCTGAGTGCTGGTAACAGTGTAGGGTTTGTTCTTTTAGTATAAAATTTTAACAATAGAAACATGTATATCGTGCCATTTTCTTCTTTTTTTTTTTTTGGCAGTCTTGCCGACAGTATATTTGCAATGCTGTTTCTTTTCTTCTCATGCATCATTTGTCCCTTCTTGGGCAATAAAATCTGCTTACTGGAGAAAACAGGTAATTAGCCATCTACATAAACTGCCCTGTGTCTACATCATTAATGTGTTTGGATGTTTTAATTGACTGCATTCTCAACTGCTTTGGATGGTTTAAATGCCAGCTAATGCAATCCAATTAAGCCTCCTAATAAACCTGACGGATGAACTGCAATATAATCACACGTCAAGTAGAGATGTAGAGGGAAATGTCACAGAACTGACAGTTTAGAATTCATTTTGTGTCATTTTGAAAGACCCAAATCACTTCTTAACAGGGAAACTTCTAACTGACTGTAACTGGTGGTGGATTTGGTATCCAAGACCTGATTCAACACACCTTTTAAGCACACACTTAAGGCAATTCCTATCCACAAACCATTTTTCATAGAATCATTGAACAGCTCAGGTTGGAAGGGACCTCAAAAGATCATCTGAGCCAATCTCTCTTGGGAAAGGGAGCCTAGACGAGATTATCTAGCGTCCTGACCAGTTGCATCTTGAAAACCTCCAGTGATGGGGACTCTACCCTGTCCCTGGGGAGGCTGTTCCAGTGATCGATTGTTCTCACTGTAAAAAAAATATAAAATTTCTTTCCTGTATCAAGACGAAACCTCTCCCAGTGCAACTTGCACCCGTTGCCCCTTGTCTTCTCCATGCAGCTCTTTGTGAAGCGAAAGCCTCCATCCTCTTTGTAGCCACCCTTTAAGTACTGGACTAGTGTGATGAGGTGTCCCCTGAGCTTTCCCTTCTACAGGGACAGAAGACCTAACTCCTTCAGTCTTTCCTCAAACGGCAGGTTCTCCAGCCCTTCGATCATCGTGGGCCTCCTCTGGACCTTCTCCAGTCTGCCTGCATAACTCTGTTTCTGACTGAGGTTCCTCACAAGAGCTTCCCCTATAATTGTCCTCTCCATTCTGTAACATTTGCTAAAATTTATTGCCATTTCTGAAATGATATGTCTTCTAGACTTTTCAAACTCACAGGCGCATCAATTTACTCAATTCATAGTCAACTAAAAAGTTTATTCAACAAATATGTGAAGTGATCAGAGTCGTAGAGGTAAGAATAGGAGTTTTACTTTAAGCTGAGATAAACTAAGTAGGAGTTTTACCAGAAAGCCTCCTTGTAATAGTCTATGATCAGTCACGTGAGCACCAACTGTAGAGTTAAGGTTTCTCAGGCTGACTGTATTGCTATTATTTTTATGTATTACACACAAATAGCAATGCTCATAAGACCTTATTAATGAAGGCTCTAATTTTACAAACACTGGACCACTCATATTTCCAACAGTTCTCATATTATAGACATTGCAATAGGGGCCAACATTAAAAAAAAAAAAAATGCAGCAGAGAAATAAAACAGACAAATTGGGAGAGAAGAAATTAACAGTAAATACTATGGACACTTCCAAAAAAAAAAAATCATCTAGCATTTTTTTTAAATTTTGAAAAGCCTAAGTCCTGTTAAAAGAATGAGTTAAGAACATGTGTAGACGAAAGGAATAAAGAAATTCAGTATTGTCAGTTTATCCTGGAGAAGGTAACAACTTGATAATTAGGTAGCAGAAATGAAAGGAGATTTTAGGCAATATGGGGGCTTCTTAAAAAAGTTATTCAAACAAAACTAGCTGAGGCAGCTAGAAGTTAAATAAACTCATACTGGAATATGATGTGAACTTCCAATCGTGCCCTGCAAGCAACTTACTTACAGATGGCATAGTGTCTTTATGTCAGCTCTGGAGGTCTTTTTCTGAGCCCAAACAGAGGTTACAGATTTAACGGAGTAATCTGTGTGAAATTCTCTGCTCTTTTCTGCCAGATGCTAGGCATAATAGCTCCTCTGGTATCAATGTCTATTAATCTAATCTTGACTTTGATTCTCTGTGTGACTTTCTTTCATCTGTAAAATGGGGATAATACTCCATTTCAGATGCTTGTCAGTATCTCTTAGTTCTGGCTACAAAGTGCTTTGAAGATGACATTCTTCTTACATTTTATGTTATTGTGAAAGAGCTACGGATTGTCATCAAACCCTTTCCCCAACCAGCGATGCTGGTAAAGGTCACCTCTCTGTTCTGTGCCTGATACCCACCTGTTAATTTGTACAATTGCCTCTGGCACGAGTAAAGGCAGAGCCTCAGCCCTCAGCGGGAACAAGAAAGCACCCTGAGCATCCCACAGTATGCAGTCCGCCGGTACAGACTTTGTGTTTACTTTGTTGACAATCGCAAGGGTTAAGAAACAATAAAAACATTTAGATACCTTCCTATAGGCATGACACTGCCTAAGTTTTAGCCCCAGAGTCTTTGCTGTACGTTGGAATCCACATGGCACGTAGGCAGACCGTACCGCACGCAGAGTTGGCTGCTTCTGAGAGTGAACCACATGCCCACCGACTACTACCTAACGGGAAAACTCAAACCACGGAGGCGTATCTAGAATCCAAAGCCTTTTCTAGTGGGCAGTCAGGTCCCTCTCTGCATCTCCAGAGCCAGAGACCATTCCTCCAGCAGTCACTACGTGATAAAGAACTGCCCAGACCTCTCTGCCGCCTTTTATCCCGCAGGTCCTGGTTCTGCCACAACCACTTTCCACACACCCACCGGTTGTTCATTCAGGATGCAACTTCAATGCACCCTCAGGCTGACTGATGCAAACCTTCCAGCTTCCACAACAGTGACCTCATTGTCAGTGGGCATGCAAGAAGGAGGTAAGGTATGGGTGAAAAGGGGAAGTTTTCTAAAAGTTAAGCATTTTGGTAATTCAGGACTTCCCACCATGGACAGTCTTGTCAAAACCAAGTGTAACCATTTATTGAAGAGGATCTTATGGTTTGGTCTTCTATGTTCAGTTAAATGATATGTGCGTGGTTATATACTCTAAATTTTTCAACTTGTCTGAATAGCTTTGCTTGGAAAATGGAACGATCTTCTGTCATTTGTAAGATATAAACAGTACATTTAATGGATACTACAGCTGAAATTTATATGTGCTCCGCAGATGAAAATAATATCAAGTAAAATATCCTAAACTAATTTTGTCTGTAATCCACCTTCCCATACAGCAAAATAATGCAAAAATATATCTTCTAAGTCATGTGCATGTAATTGTAAAACATTGCATCATTAAAAATGTAATTGCAATATTCATCACTGTACTGAAATTAAGTGTACGGAAAATGAGACACTGCCTTCCAGAAGTGTTCCTGCCACAGACACTTGGAAAATCTCTTGGGAAAGAGGTAAAGCATGTCATGTAACATGAGAACTTCCCTAAGAACGAATTACTGTAATAGGAGAGATTTTTCTAAATGCTAACAAGCTAGGAAATCGCCTTGTCCACTTACGGACAGCATCGTTTGTGCCTGCTGCACAATCTATTGTCCAGTCTAGATATAAAATCAACTGATTCCAATAAGGTGGAAAGGGTTAATTCTCCCTGAGAAGTCTCTGAGCGGAGCATTTAATTCCTTGGGCGTTCTAAGCCACCTGTGTGCGAGAGTGAACGTACACGGGAAAGAGAGAGGGAGATTTAGGCACGGCACTTTGCAAAACCGTTGTTGGGGAGAGCCTGTTAAAGAGATCTGTGCTGAGAATAGGAATAAGCATTTGTTTCTGGCTGCCAGAAAATGTAAACAAATCCAATTGCATCCCAGAAACTATACAAGCCACCTGACCTCTGCAGCTGAACACATTCTCCACAAGGCAGAGGTAAGACAACTTCCCATTTTTACCTGCTTCTCTCTGCAAACTGCATGCTTTCAGAAATTCATTGCAGAAATCGTTGTATACCTTTTATACAAAATACCACCAATGTCTGGTATTTTTTTCTTCTGATGATGTTCAAAAGATCAGTAGGTCTAAACAGTGGGTGGGTGACGAGTTTTGAAACATCTAAACTTCAAGGTTTTCCCAATTCTTATCTGTTTTGGATGTGCATCTACTAGGACTTCTTTAAACTACACACAGCTGGTAGCCAACCAGCTATAAGAAGATACCTGAGTACTGATTTGTTTGATTTGTGGGGTTTTTTTTATGCCAGTTGACAGATGACAGGATTACACTGGCTCTCAAAGATAAACCCATTATTTTTGAGCACAGTGAGTTATCCTCTGTAGTCGACATCCCTGCTACAATAAATCAAAGGGTAGCATCCAGCCATTGTCCTGCAGTCATTCGTGGTGCGGATTTACCGGGGGCTAGGTTGTTTGGTTGGTTGTTTTATTAATGTCGCCCTAGAGCTTCAGATTGTCTTCTGTATTTAAGGTAAACGCATATACTAGACTCATTTCTATCACAGTCTCCTAAATACTCCTTTCACTCTTCAAAAAGCAACTGCTTAGACCGAGGAGACTGAGGTTAACAAAGACATTTACTAACACTTGACGGTACCGGGATAGCACGTACCATTTTGGTTACCGAACAAAACTAGTGATGTTGATAGTAAATCTGACAGTTTTAGACGGGCCTTATAAATCTTGGTTCAGGTGAGTTTTCCTATTTAGATTAATTCATATAAACAGAAGAAATACATCTTTGTGTAACCTGAATATTGATACCCAGGTCACAACAGAGATTAGCTATCTTTCCAGACTTGTGCTTCTTGATTGTACTAAAGACAAAGAGGGAAGCAACAAAAGAGTTTTTAAGCAGTCTCTTCAAAGAGCCTCTCTGCTCTCTATACCCCTGCCTCTCACACACACACAGAGGAGGTGGTAATTTGTAATCTGCACTAAAGAAGAAATGCAAAATATTTCACATGCAAGTGATTTCAGATCCGGTATTGCACTTCTACCAGGATATGGGGATAGAGACAGTCGCTGGATTGTATATGGTGAATAAAGCTGACCAAAAGGAAAAAAAAAAAAAAGATTTCATGTTTTAAAAAAATCCACTCTTAACTGACCCATCTGTTCTGAGTGTGAAATATTTGTTATCCATCAGTAGCAGAACCCAAAGCAACAGAATCAGAGTGAAATGCGACGATGCAATGCAAGGCAGCAGAAGCATGTGCTTTGCCTGTTAACACGTTCATCCACGTTCTTTATTGTGCCCCCACACGAATTAAGGTGTCACCAGTCCTAAAACTCTTGTAAGGGAAATAGAACGCAATATCCCCTATTGCTGTGTTTTCCTCTATTGAAAGAGGAAAGGGCTCAGGAAGAAATCAGGAAGGAAGAAAGCAGACATGTAGGACAAAAAAGTATGAAATTCATTGGTGAACTGCTTGTCTTTGTTTTCTCGCCTATGGATGACTTTTCAAAACAAGCTGCTTTTGCGGTTTGTCTCAGAGACAAGGAAAACATCTTTCCGCAGAGCAATTCTTGTTGAATCACTACTGGAAGAAAACTGCCCATCCAATACACATTACAGAATTTTTGCCTGCTAGATTTTGCAGTGTCCTCCTTTTTGCACGTGCGAGTCAAAAATCCCTGTCTGTGTGTGGTGCTTGTATACGTGCATACATTATAGAATTGGGAAATGAAACAGTAAGAGAAGTGTTCCAGCTAATCAGTTCTCATTTCTAAAGTCAGAGTCAACAAGTACTAAAGCAATGCCCCTTCTGCAAGATTTGTGTTGAGTTTTCAGAGACGTTATCGCATCATGAAGTGCAGGGTCCTTTCCAGTCCTTCCTTGGAAGCTGCATCTGCATCCTGCTGGTTTGGCAATAGTGTTGCTGCACCAAACCCGAGATGGCTCGTCCTGCTTTGATGTGCCAGCAATACCCAGAACAGAAGGTTTGGCCATTCCAGGGGAATAAATTCATAGAAACGTTACACATCACAGCCACATCACACTCCACTAAGAATTGCACCAAATTCTTGTGGAACGTCACATTGCAAGCAGTTGCCAAGGCCAGCCCATTAGAGACTTCCAAAAGCCTCCGCATTAAGCACCTTGTATGGAAGTGATGTCATGACAGAAGTTGCATGCCCACATCACTTTGGATTTGGATGATTGTCTAAAATCAAGAGTTATATGTGACTTTTTGCATGGGCAAAGCATTCAGGGCAAAGTACAAAACCCTGGCACCCAGAGGTATGTGATTTTCTCCCGCATCTTAGTATGGACCAATTTATAAGGAGATGCAAAGTGTAACAGATAGAGATGGATACTTTGTTTCCATGGTAACAATACTTAAGACACATATACTAAAAATTATGTCAGCGCCACGTCCTGTTTGGTTTTGATGGCTTCAGGACACTGAGTTGTTCATACCTTTGATGTAGCTATTTAATAGCTACTCAATAATACTTAACAGCCCCAGAGCACTGGCTGGGACAGAACTACCCTGTTGTGCGTGCAGCCCCTGATTTTCTTGGAGCATACAGAGAGCAGCAACCATCAGAACATCTGTTCACATGGCCCAGCACATTCAATTACATCAATACTAAACACAACAAATTGTGTTAGCACAACCTGAATATATTTTGGGATATATATTGGGAGAAGGTCATAGCCAGCACCAAGGAAAGACTGTGAATACCTCAGGATGGCAGGGAGCTAAATCAGGTAATATATTCTCATATAATCCTAGCACAGGGGTTTTGAGGTACACATCACCAATGGTAAAGCAAACACATGCAGAGAAAAAAAAATAATGCACAACCCTTCACAGTTTTGATCTTTAGAATCAATTCCTTCTAAGTGAAGAGTTGAAGGTCAATTTGACATTGTAGGCAACTAAGACATAGCAACCAAACTTCTGAGCAAGGCACTAGTATCCTTGGATGCCCTCTTCTCCCAGCGCATCTCCCAGTGCAGTGATCCAGGTATAGCCATAGTTATTCCAGATTCTCCAAGGGAAATATGAAAGCAAAAATATTCACAGCCTGACAGACTGTACTTGATTCAGGGCAAGTGAGGCACCGGTTTGACGATTTGTTGTTCAGGGTTGGAGCTCTCTGACCATAAATTCCTCCTAGACTTCAGCTACTTTCTCAAGAGGAAAGCATGGCATAAAAACGCCAGACCTGCCCCCTCTCTCTATACTGCAACCGTAATAGTTCTGTGCAGGTTGGGATGCCTTATGCCGGAGGAAGCACCTCTTTAGTAAATAGTCAGACGTGGGGTCTTAAAGTTCGCGGTAAAAACATCTTAAAAGGAGGCAGTCATCCAGATTGGCTACTCAAGCCTTACCCCTCCAGGACCCAAGTGTAAAAATCTGTGATTTGAGGTTTTTTTAAAACTGCAACCCTGTCATTGCAAGCTCTTTACAAATTCAAATTCCAGTAACAGAAGAACCTCCTTTAGTTAGAAAGCAAGCAAAAAGGGAAAAATCCTTTCACAGTAGCCCAATGCAAACAGCAAATGCCTCATTGCTTCATACGTTCTGCATCTACTTTGCTTTGGGG